>NC_053128.1:27449689-27709689 GCF_010015445.1 Perca fluviatilis | reverse complement strand
CAGTTCTTTTTGTCTTGTGTTGTCCTGTTTCAGGCAGGAAAAATAACTGGCCTCCCCTCCCAGAGAAATTCCCCGTGGGTCCCTGTTTCTACCATGACATCACAGTGGACATCCCGGTAGAGTTTCAGAAGACGGTCAAAATCATGTACTACCTCTGGATGTGTGAGTCGCTTCATTTTATTCCTTTGATTTCCACACCGCAAAATAGAAAGAAAAGAGAAAGTACAGGCAGAGGGCAGGCTCTCTGCAGATACAGACACCACCACACACGCCTGGTGGCTCTTAAGTGATGATTGAAAGGGATTACTTTTGTATTCGTCTATGCATTGTTTTTTGAGGAAAGCATTGCATATTATACCTTTTTTCAAATGTAATTAATCGGTGTCATTTTGCCGCTTTGAATACAACTAAACCATAAGTTTCTGCTTTTCACTTTTCACAGCCTGGCTCTTTGCCCTCTGGTGTTTTGGAACTGTTGAGGTTTTTGGGGAACAGATGGCAAACTCTGCACTCTCTTGTTTTTTTATGACTAGTAGTTTCTATAATTCATAATTATGAGTCGTTTTTGTTGGTGTACAGTACATATTGCCAGTCCCGTCTGCACTGTGTAGGCTTTTGCTGTCAAAATAAAACCCCTCCAACTCATAGAAGAAGGGGAATGACAGGATGTAGTCTTTATTGCAGTATTTAAAGTGCCCATATTATGAAAAAAATTATTTCTGGGTGTTCTTTTGTGTCTCTGGTGCTTCCACACACATACAAACTTTGAAAAAGAAATCCATCCTAACATGTTTTTTAGTTGAGATACGGTTTCTGATACGCGATGTGTCCTGCCCCGCGGGGCGCGGGGGGGGACAAAAAGAAAAAAACAAGCCGGGGAAAACAAAAAAAAAAACGGGCGCAAACACAACAAATAACACCAACACAAAAACGTTAGCATGCACGCTAACGCTTATCTACTCGTTCTCAATAGCAAAGCACTGCTACAACACACACAAGTTCACCATAATCTACAAAAGAACTACTTACATGCGCCCTCATTTAGAAGTCTCCCAGCTAATCCTGCCTTGTAACTGACCAAAGTTGGAGAAACAGGCTTTCTTTTACTGTCTCTAGAGTTAGCTAGCTGACATGATCTACATCTGAGCTACTGCGCATGTGCGAGTGCAATCAAAGATAGTACAGAAGAAGAAAAGAGGTCTCACTCTGTAGCTAAAACAGAGACCAGGTGAAAAGAGGATCTGCAGCAGTGAGAGAGAGCTGTGCAGTACAACTAAAATATGGTGTTTTTCGAAAATTAAACCATGTAAACCTATTCTGGTACAATACAATTATGAACCTGAAAATGAGCATAATATGGGCGCTTTAATTGGATTTAATGCAATAAATGACCCTGTTCAAGTTGATATTATAGTGTTACAGACTGTAAATAAAGTTGGTCTAAAGAAATAATTAATCTTAAACAAGACTTTTTTTTTTAACATTAAACACCTAACTGTTTTATAAATTGGTACCAAAGTGTGTTTCCTCGGGTGATTTCTTCAACAACATACTGAATTAGTTTGGCTAGTGAACCCCCCCCCCCACCCCGCATAAGAGCAACTGTGTACAGCTCCGTCCTAACGGTGGTTCTGGGATTCAGGGAATGAATGGCTTCAAGTGGCATTCAGCAGCCGCATGACTGGGGGGCCACGTGGTGCAGTCATGTGCGATGAAGTGACTCGGTCAGATGATTAAAGGATGGTTTAGATACAGACTTCAGCGAGCAGTCGATACTCCCCCTGCTTTCTCTTTTAGTTTCTTCGCAGATTAGTCCAATCAAAGCAAAGAATGTCGTACTTTTTGTTGGGGGAAAAAAAACTCCCAACAAACTCGAGTAGAAAGGACCTCGAGCCCACGTCAGCATCACCGCTGCTCACTTCTGCTGTGTCAACAAGCGGGCTCATGTCATATTTCACACTGTGATGTAAAATGCCTTCAGTTCTACACACTCTGTTACTCTTTCACAATGCCGGCGCTGTTTAGGACCCCAAGAATGAATGGTAATAATGAATTATTAAATACATGTGTGTTCTGTTCTCAGTCCTGCACAGTGCTGCATGTTGAAATATTAAGCGTCAGTGTGCAGCGGTGTAAGGACACTGGACACTAGCTGCACACTAGCAAGAAAAGCAGCCTACTTTCCAGGCTCTGACATACACACCAAGGCTGCCACACTGACCCACTTCCACTGAAAGCTCCATTCAGACGCTCACTGTACATTTCCTTTCTGCCCATACTTCAGTTCATACTGGGACGCTGCTTGCCAACATGGTGGGCTGCCTGGCCTGGTTCTGTGTGGATGCGTCACGTGGGGTGGACTTTGGCCTGTCCATCCTCTGGTTCTTGCTCTTCACACCTTGTTCATTCGTCTGCTGGTACAGACCACTTTATGGAGCGTTCAGGTAAAACGACACAAATGTATTTGGACTTGACTTTAGATGTACAAATCAAAAGACTGTTGTTTATATGCTGTTTTTTTTTTTTTTCCTTCTCTTCTCTCTTTCTGCAGGAGTGACAGCTCATTCAGGTTTTTTGCTTTCTTCTTCGTGTACATCTGTCAGTTTGGCATCTACGTTATCCAGTGTATTGGCATCGCTGGTTGGGGCGCCAGGTGAGAAAACGGGGCAAGAAGAGACACAGTAGTGTGTGTTTACTCCGCCTAGGGCAGGAATTAGCACCATGGATTATTCCATGCTTTTTAATGGCAATGTGTGTTTTAAGAGATGCAACAATTTCTCTGCAACTATTTTGATAATTGATTTAAAGTTATTTTTCAAGCAAAATGCCAAACATGATGGCTCTAGCTTCTTATATGTGAATATGTAACATTATATAATTAAATGTATTTGGGTTTTAGACTGTTAGTTGGAAAAAATAAGACATTTGAGGACATCGTCTTGCAAAGAAGTTGCAATTTTGAGCATTTTTCACCGTTTTAATTTGCAGCCGATAACTGGAGAAAATAACTGACATAGCTGTCAGCCCTAGTGTGTTTATGACACAATTTTGGAGTTCAAAACATCCAGTCAAACTGAACTTAGTACTGTGGTTGAAGAGACACATATCGGGAGTTTCTGAAAAGACCAAAACCATCATTGTGTCCTTTCCTACCCTGAAAACAAATATACATGCTTTTATTTTTTTTTTAAATCTCAGTAATTTCCTAAAACAGCCGGGGAATGTAGCTTTAAGCAAACGTTATTTAAACGGGAGTTAATTGTGCATTTTGCTGTGGACTATTTTCAGCTGCGGATTGATATACATACATTTGATTCTCTGTTTAGTATTTATAACAGCAGTGCTACAGTTTATTGTTCATTGATTGATGATTTTCTCGTCCGCAGCGGGTGGATCTCAGCGTTGACCGGCCTGAATCGCAGCATCCCAGTGGGCATCATAATGATCCTCATCGCTGCTCTCTTTACCTTCCTGGCTGCCATGTCCCTCATCATGTTCAAAAAGGTAGACACACAGCAAACCTAGAGGAAATTGAAGTCGCGTCTCTAATAAAAGTCTGCTCAGTTTTAACGCATCTCTTTCTGCCCTCGTCGTCCTCCTCCTAAGGTCCACGCGATGTACCGTACCACCGATGCCAGCTTTGAGAAGGCCCAGCAGGAGTTCGCCACAGGCGTCATGGCCAACAAGACAGTCCAGACGGCCGCTGCTACCGCCGCTTCCAGGGCTGCACAGGGAGGCTTCAAGGAGCAGATCTGATTGGCTTAGAGAAGCTCGCCCCTCTCTCCGTCCAACCCTTACCCTCCCCACCTCGCCCTCCTCTGCTCGCACCCAGCTTCCACTGGAGCCAACTGCCCTGTTTGAACACACGGAGAGTCCCCCGGCCTTCTGACAATATCGCAGTGGTTCATGTGAGGGCACTATGGTTGCCCCCCCCCCCCTAAGTCACCCATGATCTGTAATCTCAGAGTGAGAAAACAACCACCTACTCTGGGAACCCTGACCCACGCTGCACTCCTACCACTCAACCAGTGTGCTCAACTTGATTTTGTGTGCGCGTGTGTGCGTGTGTCCAACTAAATGAATGTTTGTGTGCCTCTTTGTCTGTCCTCTGTGGAGAGATTCTATCGTAGCTGAAACCAAGTCCCACTTTCTGACGTTACCTGGGCATTTCCCACTATACCGGTTCTGTACTCTCCCAGCATTATTGACTTCCTGTGTCTTTGATTTATCAACCTAATCACTACTTTACTATTTTTATATTAATTTATTATCGGACAAACGGAAGTCATGTCGTACTCTCTACTTGTCGGTTAATGCACACGCAGCAGCAGCCCTCTCTGATTTGTTCTGCTGTTTTTCCATGAGGACATAACTTAGCACTGCTGCCCCCCGGTGGAGTGATCATGTATTGTTGAAGATGAATGCTGTGCATTCCAGTTCACTGCCTTGTCTTCTAGTTTCTGCTTTCCTCCGAAATTTGGTTTCTAGAAAGTGTGTGGTTCCTTCCTACAAGCGATGTTACAGTCACTCCTCCCTGTGTAGAGAGTGTAGGGCTAAGGATGGTTTAATTATCCAGTAATCTGCCAAGGAAATGTATTCAAATTGTTCCTGCAATTGCAAAGATATTCAATATACAGTGATGCGCCACTTTGGTGCAAACGGAAAACTCAACAAACATTGAAGGGATTGCTGTAAACCTTTGCACAGACGTTCGTGCTCCCCAGAGGAGGAGTCCTGCCGACGTCACCCGCTGACTTTTACTCTAGCGCCACCATGACATTCACAGTTTTTGGTGAAATATCTCCACAACCACGAGATGGATCGTCATGACATTTGGTTTAGACATTCATGTCCCACTCATGATGAATTATAGTCAGTTTAATCACTTAAATTTTTTCGACTATCATTTCTACATTTAAATTGATTTCATTTACTTCTTTAATACTTTGGTTTATGAGCAAATTCCTGCAATACATTCCCATCAGCTGTACTTTGTGTCCAGTGTTGCTATGCTAACACGCTAAACTAAGTTGGTGAACACGGTAAATATCATAACTGCTGAACATCGGCTCGTTAGCATTGTCTCTGAGAGCATGTTAGCATGCTGACGTTAGCATTTTTGCTCTAAGCACCGCCAGCATGGCTGCAGAGTCTTGTTGCTTAAAAAAAAAAAAAAAAGACATTAGACTTTAAAATAATTCATTAATCGCCTGCCGATCAACTAATTGACTAATTGTTTGAGCTCCGGTAGACTTAGCAACCTTTTAACACCCACCTGTCCCGCCTACAAGCAGTGTTTGATCCTCAAAAGATGTTTTTTTGATTTTTGGGTGAACCATCACTTGAAATTTTTTTTTTTCCTGTAACGGCCTACATATCCATTGTGAAATTCCACCCAGTTGCACTTTAAATCTTAGACTCTTTGTCTGCACTTTGTAATCCGTGCAAATGGAAGGATATTTATAACATCGGACAGCCTCTCGCCTTCCTGCTCATTAGTGTCGGTACTTCATTCATACATGTAACATGCACCAGCTGAGTTCAGCAGAGTTTTCACTTGAAGCCTACCTTTTTCGTGTCATTTCCTCCGACATAAATTAGTTCATGACACTATCAACATGCAAGTAATGAGATCCACACGTCTGTATATACAGCTGCATGTTTATACAGTTTGACTGAAGAGGAAAGTGTAACTCGTCTCCAGCTTTTCTTGTGTTCCCGGAGACTTACCTCAGTTTAACTCAGGATGTACTCTTCACTTGCATGACGATCAGGTTAAAGAATATGAGATTGTATGAAATTTGACACTAACTGGCCCCTGTTTTTAAATATGTGTGCTGTGAAACCATATATTGCAATAAAAAAAAATTGATTTCAAAAGATGATGTACAAAAAAATAAATAAGAAAATGGGCCAGTACTGTGGATGTAATGTTCTGATAAATGCTTGCATATTCATAATTTTACAATTGTGGATAGAAGGTCACTGAACTCCAGCAATCAAATCTGAAGGTAGAGTCTCTTTAATTTCCAGTATGTGGTTATTAACATTTTCAAATGCATTTAACCTGCTAAAATGTCTTTTATCTACTTTATGTTGCTTCAGCAGGAGCTACAAAGCCATTTCCTCAGTTGCTCTTTTGTGTGTTGTGTCTCATGTTTAAGCCAGTTAAGCCTTTGTGTGTATTTGATGCGAAGGAGTGTGAATAGAGGGAATTTGGCCTTTAAGTCTTAAATCTGTGTGCAGGGCAGAGTCTGGCTGTGGGTCTGGGATCCTTCTTGACTTCCTGGAGATTTTTATTTTAATTTTTTTTAAAGCTTCATGCAACATGCCCTTTTTTGCCCTCTGCTCCTCCTTTTTTTTATTTCACACTGGCTCAATTTGAACCAGTGCATGTGTATTCCTGCGTACATTTCTGTACAAAGCAACATGAGATTATTTCTTAAAAAGAATCCAGCTGAGTGGCACTTACAGTATTTTGCGGTTACGTTTGACTTTAAAAAAACAAAAAAAAACATGATAAATGCGAGAAAGGCATTAGATTGCAATGTGAACTGTGTGATGTGCTGTAGACGGGCTGTGGCTTTAAGCTGTGCTTCATAATCAACATGGCGTGTGGTAGAAACACTGACAATTAAATTAATTCATAAGCATCTCTAAGAATAACATCTTAATTATATAATTGAAAAGAAACAATGAGGGATGTTTGTATATTTTGTGCGATTTGCAGATGGACGGCTATTTGATCGAAATTGATGTAATTTTAAGATGCACTCTGGTCTGAGCTTCAGTCGCATGTTGAGTAGTTTGAGTTTTGTATATTTATGGTATTAACACTGAATAAAATTCATCTTCTCTGTGTTTCATGGTTTCTCTTTTGTATAAAGTAAAATGTGTACTGTATATGTGGAACAAATATCCAGATGTGTGTGTAGGTGCACAAGTATATGAAGTTTATACACACTCTTTTGAGTTTAAGTGGGCTTGCACCGGCAGCCGAAAACCAGATGAGGTCAGTAGTTCTCAAAGAAGAGATTGAATTCACTTCACTGCAAATGTGTTGCAGATTTATGTTACTAAATTTAGGTGAATAGTCAGTTCCCATTTCTAGAATCAACATCAGAATGAATGTAATGAACTTATGCAGCTGTCAAATTTTCAAAGAACAAATGTCACCATGTCACCGGGTGATGATGGGGCCTTAAAAACTAACCACTAAAATATCCAGGGTGCCACATACGGATGTGTTATTAATGAATGACTGTCTGCCAAAACAACTTTATGTTTCAATATGTCAATGTGTTTACAAGTCGTTGCCGCTGCCCACAACAAAGTGGCCAAAAACCAATGAATACTGCTTTAATGTGAACATTGTTGGGTAGTGGCAGTCAAAGTAGTAACAGCAGTTTAGCTACTATTACTTAAAGTAGTACCAATATTAATGTAAGTATTTATAAAAGTCATGGTTTTCTGTAACTGAGTGTCTCTCTCTCTCTCATTCTTTTTTCTCTTTGCTGATCTTGCCCCAGTATCAGCCATTACTACAAAATAAAACAAACATTCTCTAAGGAAAAGTCTCCTCCTGCTTCCTTCTAACTGGCTGCCTGGGAAAATGCATTAAAAAAAAAACATAGGCTCTTCCGGCCTGCGTGCTGTATATTGGTTCGTCTGATTTGGCCTGATTTGACCTTGGACAGGCATTCATAAGGTACCACTGGGCCGAAAAAACATCTACAAGACATCCTTCATCCCCTCTGCAATAGCCATACTGAACAGCACAAAATGAACACCACAGTCAGCTGATAGCTGGTGAATGTCACTTTGTGACCGGAGCCTTGTCCAAAGACAATTATCTGTAACCCTTGTGTAACAGACAATAAAGTATTATCTTATCTTATTAAGAAGAACTATAAAGAGATAGCCAATCTTCTTGCTGATGGTCTTAATTGCGTATGTAAGCCATATAAAGGGATCAGTATTAAATGAAGACTGTTTCATGACCAGTTCAGAACTTGACCCAGTAGGCCTACATTGTTTTTTTCTTCTTCTAATCTTTACTTGACTTGTCTTGGACGTCTTATTCACGTCCTGCGTGGACAATAATGTGCACTTGTGTTTTCTTCTTTTGCCTTTTCTGTTTAATGGATTGCGTTTTAAGACTTTTATGACTCAATAACAAAATGAGATTTTTTTTTCCGCAGTACTACTGGTAGCAGTAGTGCCAGTAACGGCCCTGTTAAGGAAGCAGTATAAATACACTCACACACACACACTTGAGGACAATTGCAGGCCAAGTGCTGAGTCCTTCAGTGTCTGCTCAAACAAACCTGCTGTGTGAAATAAAACAGAGCGACACTCTCACAAAAGGGGAAACTGGTAGCAGAGCCCAAAATCAGTGCCAACAGGAAGGGGCACAGTGGAGGAATAACAGACTCAAGGGCCTCTCTTCTTTAAATTCTTTCATACATTTCAGGAGTGTGTGAAAACAGCTGACTCGGACTGCCAGCTGCTGCGCTCACAGCTGTCACTGGATTAATTCAGTCGAGTGGGTGGAAGGAAACGGATGATTGTGGATGACAAACATGATCAAACCGTTTACACTGTGATTTACAAACGTCAACTGGACATCTGGCAGTAAATCCAGCAATTTAAATGTCGGAAAATAGATTTCTTGTGTCTTAAAAATAAGAGAAGAGGAGTTCAAAGATGATGATGATGATCACCATGACAGAGTAGACATTCTTCCTCCGCGAGGTGTCTCTCCTCGTTCTCGCCCTCTCGGGCTCTTTCTACGGAAAGTAAAACTCAAAGCCTCTGGCCCCGAAACAGGCTTTCTGCTGCTCTCTTCAGATTGTCATTTGTCATGCGCCTAATCTGGAAGTCATCAAGCGCCGTGTTTAGTTTTGAGCGTGCTAGTGGAGGAAGGGAGCCCACAGGATTGTGCCAGAGGCTTTTCTGTAGTCCACATGGAGGGAGGAACATCTGGGGAGGGACCCGTCGCTTTAGTGATACCACACACACACACACACACACACACACACACACACACACACACACACACACACACACACACACACACACACACACACACACACACAGGTAGTGCACTAGTAATAGCGTTTGGTAGCTGGGGATGTGGGGAGTTTGTGGTTGCTCATTTCAAAGCACCTTCAATCAATAATTGTATAGTAACAATGTATCAAATAACAGTGTGAAACCAATATGACAATGTGAAAGGGGTCGAGGTAGTGCTGAATTATCCCCCAAATCTGCAGCTCCGCTCGGCATTACGGAGCTTCATAGTGAGTTTTAGGTTTGTTGTTAATCTTTCTAGCGCACAATCTCACTGTTTGGACCATTGTGCACGACCGGCTCAGCAGCAAACAGCAGACAGACACAGTTAGAGACTAGATGGTGAACATAGCGGAGCACCTAGCAGCTAAAGAGACCGATGTTTCCCTCAGGAGTTGGCAGAGACCAAAAACTGAGCTAAAAGAGAGAGAATATCGGACTTAAAGTGCTCATATTATGCTTTTTGGCTTTTCCCCTTTCCTTTATTGTGTTATATTAGCCTAGAAATCTAGACGCACCCTAGCGGCAGCAAATTTAATTTGTAGCCAGGGGGTCTAGGCACTCTCTGTTGACTTGCGAGCTGGAAAAACCAAAATCTGGTCAGGCCAATCATATTGTGTATAGAGTCGGTGGGCGGGGCTTATAGCTGCTGCTGCTGGGAACAGCGGTCTTCTGGAAGACTTGGAGTTCAGCTTTTCTTTGAGAAAAGATCAAAGAACGGCACTGAAGTCATTCTTAAAAAAGGAAGATGTGTTCATAGTTTTGCCGACTGGATACGGCAAAAGTTTAACCTATCAACTAGCTTCGCTACCTTCTTCGTTGCTCTGCCTGGTTGTAGCGCTATCCTATTACGTGCAGAGGTAATTTGAAAGACAACCGTTTATCCCGCCCCGGATTGAGCTCCGTCAATGGTGAGTTCCCAGACCCAACATCTGGATGTGGGTCTGGCTTGTCAGGCTAGTGTTATATATCTTTTTGTGCAAGTTATAGGTTTACAAAGTGGGGACTTACCATCTTCCAGAGAAAACTCTGTTCACAAACTGCTCCAAACAGCTCTATTGTAGTCCAGCCTTTACTTCAGAGACAAACGTGGTCACTTTGTAACACATGTTATAATGCTCGCCTAGCTGCCAGCGTGGCACGCCCTCATGCTCTGCGGCTGTGTCTCAAACCGCCTACTTGCACACTTCAAGCACTTAGTTTTAAGTATATAGTGTAGATAACGCAAAAAGTCAGAGCACTGAAAGTACCCGGATGACCCCCTAAAAACGGTCAAAAAGTTCAGTGTAGAACAATGGACACTACGCACACTAAATGGGCGCCATCTTGACTACGCAGCGGAAAGGGGAGGGACCAGGGTGTTGACCGGCAGCTGATTGGACGAACGCGTCACATGGGTCTGGCTTCTCCCGGATTTCACATAGATTTCACAACAGAGCATAATGGCGGCTCGTTCAGAATACGATCTCAAATTTTACAAAAATAGTTACCGGAAACGTGTTTCTGAAAAAATTTTAAGAGAGAAATAGGCCGTGCAGTTGCTGAATCTGTCTTCATATTCGACAGATCGACAAAGGTCAGTTTAAGAGATTTTCGTCAGATTTTCAGAGGTGGCGGGGCGAGCCGACCGCTCGTCATTTCCGGTAAGTGTTTTAACGTAAGTGTTCCGTTTGGGACGACACTAACCATCGAAAGTGGCCAGTACGGCAGGAAGTGGTCAGTGCACATTAGCAGTGTACTGACAGAAGTGTGCGGTTTGAGACACAGCCTGCTTCTGACCGGCTAGCAGTACTTACTGCGCATGTGTGACTCTCAACAAAGATGGAACAGAAGTGTGATGCCTCACTCTGTAGCTAAAACAGAGAGCTCAACACACAGGGTGAAAAGAGGAGCTGCAGCAAAGTAGCCTGGGTAAACCCACTTATGAAGTGAAATGTCGTTTGTTGTATAGACTAGGTGGGCACAAACACGACTCCAAATGAATGATAATGTTGCTCCATAACTACTGGATGTTTGAATAAGCAACTGTTTGCAATCAATTTCAAATCAATTCAAAAGATAATGATCCGTCAATACTGTATTTACAAACTGTTTCCCCCAAAAGTTCTGATGCCCGAACAATTGTACACCCTAGACATCTGACACGTAACAAGTGGCCCAAACTAGTTACAAACCAAACCGTTTGGCACCCACTGGTTTAATATTTAACAATACAATGTATATTCTAACCTTATTATATGCTTCTTTATGTAAATCTTCATTTGTAAAGCAACTAGTAACTACAGCAGCAGAATAATTGTAGAAGAAAGTACAATCTTTCCCTCTGAAATGGCCGAGAAGTAGCATTAAATGGAAATATTCAAGTAAAGGACAAATACATTCAAATTGTACTTAGGCACAGTACTTGAGTAAATGTACTTAGTTGAATATGAGGCAGACACATGCACACACACTCGCACGCACACACGCACACACACACACACAGTTCAGTTCTGCATCAGTGGAAAAACTGATCACCCGCTGGCTGGAAAAAACGTACCCACCCCCACCTCAAGGGCCAAACCGAGGTCTCAGCACCGAGCTGGCTGCTCCACTTGCTGCATCTCCACCCTCCTCTTATTCCTCCCTCCTTTCCTCTACTTCGCCACAGTGAGGCTTCCACTGGATAAAAACTGAAACCAAACCTTTTTTTTTCTCCCTTCTCTTTATTCTTTCGGTAGAACAGACACATGGGAACAGATAGGACACCATCTAGGACTCGGCAGACTCCCTGAAACCAGACATTACTAATAACAATAACAATACTTCATGTACTGCATGTGTCCTCAGCATTCATTGTCCATGTCTTTGTGCACAGATTCCAGGATGTCTGCTGAACGAGGACCAGGCACAGACCCTTCACAGGTCAGCTCTCCGCTCAGGCTAGGATTAAGCTGACTTCATTTCGGGAGAGGGGACAAACGAGAAGGCACCACAGAGCTTTCCTCTGCACGTCCTCGCGCAGTCTGGGTTGAGATCCATTTTCCATCGATACATTTCAAGGGTCTGCAAACACATTAAATCATTCAAATGACATGTACATTCTGTAAGCTTTAAAAAAGGACATCCGCTCCGAGCGGAAGCCATTTTGTTCTGTGAGTAGTTTATTCTGACTGAGTAGTGGTTCCCTTGTTGAGTTTATACTCACACGTGGCAAACAGTTAACAGATCCAGGTTTAGCTGGTTGTAGTCTGGTGACAAAAACACCAGTGTTTTTAAGGCAAGAGTGACATCATCAGCCCAGCCTGGATCAAGCCGACCGATCATTCTGCGATCATCATAACTATGTACAAAATATATATAATCACACTTATTTACAGAACAGGTGGCGACAGACAAAGCCTCTCTGGGCGTCCACATTGTGAAAGGTGAATACAATAACAGACACAGCACCTCTCGTTGCTGAAAGACAAAGACAAACACTGAGAAAAAAACTTGGCACTTGTAGATTTCTCCCACATGAACACAAAACAGCGACAGACAAACAGTCAGTTTTAGTGGTAAACAACGCAGGGGCCTCCATTTCACAGGCCAGTCTTATGAGAAAAGACAGAAGGCAGGTCTTCTTCTTCTTCTTCTTTTCCCAACAGGACAAAAGTATCTGGGCCTCAGAGGAGGCAGATGAGGCTTTTCCCTTCCTCGATCTCCTCCTGGACCTTGTCGCTGGAGGTGGCGATCTCGGCCTGTGCGGAGAAGACAGCGCAGATGAAGGTGAGCACGGTGCCGCCCATGGCGGTGTAGAAGGCCCAGCCCATGGAGCAGAGCCCGGCCCGGTACGGAGCCGCGTCGGGACCGCAGTACAGCTGGACCTTGTCTGAACCCCAGCCAGCGGGGTACAGCATCAGACCCAGGATCAGGAACAGACCTGCGAGAAGGGGAAACGAACGGAAGGAACGTCGTTAACTAATGGTAGTTTATTAAAAAACAATATACATAGCAATATGAGTGTGCCGTACAACACGGTGGAGAGCATATAGTTCATTCTTGACCTTAGATTTGACAATGAAATCTGTACTCGATATCCACTAACTGGCTTTTTTCTACAGTATAGACATCAAACGCCATTAAAATAAAGGTTAGACCGCAAAACCTCTCAATGAAATTTTGTCCAACAACAACCTGAGATTTTAGGAAACCTACATTTCTACTTTTACAGTATTATGTGTTTCAGATTCCTAGTAAATTATGCATTTCTTCTGATTATAAGGAAGGAAGTAATTTCTTTAGTTAATACAGCACTTTCACATCCAGACTGTGAAGATCGGACAGAAGCAGTATGTTAATGTTATTATTTGGAGTGGATCCGAATCATGGGGCAGATACACAAATTATTTTATACCTTTGTCAACATTGCAAGATAGGGCATTCGGAATAATTGGCAAAATGAGGTCCCGACCAGGGAAATTCACATTGCAATAATGTTGTGGGATAGAGCATGCCTTGGCAGGGGTCTGCTAGGGGTGTGCAAAAAAAAAAAAAAAAAAAAAAAAAAGCTCTACCGATTCATAGAATTCAAAATCGATTCATATTTTTTTTATTCAAAAAAAATATTAAATTATGCATTTCTTCTGATTATAAGGAAAGGAAACAAGCAAGTCATTTCTTTAGTTAGCTTCTCAACACAGCACTTTCACATCCAGACTGTGAAGATCGGACAGAAGCAGTACGTTAATGTTATTTTTTTCCAAAGTGATTTAAGGCTGAGAGTAGCCTTCACATTAACGCAGACTACCTTCATCTTTCTCTGAACCACTGTCTGATTCAACAACTGACAAACATCACCATCTTCAAGCAAAAAAAAAAAAAAAACCCACAGTGCATCAAATGGGCTTTAGTTTGTGAGGGATGACTGCAGCAAATTATCTTTGTGACCGCCAACATTCTCCAGTACGAAAACATTTCCTGCCTTCAGTGCCATCATGGCATCCAAAAGCATCCCATCAGGACCCAAAGAAATGTTACGCCAGGCAGAAATGATTTCCTGACGACCGAAGACTGAAGATAATCACAGCAAGGTCTCCGTTACGCCAACTGCCAAGGCAGGAAAGGGAGACCTAAACCTGAATCTTGACACACATGCCTGTCAGGTCAGTGCACACAACAGAGAGCTGAGAACAACAGGAAAGAGGCGGCCGGAGGGCTTTCCCGCCTGCCGCACTCTGAACCTCCGGCGTCCTGTGTCTTGGTGGAAGGACGGAGTCACTTCCTGTCTCACTGTGACCTACTTCTCTACTTCTGTGACTTGGCTTCAACACCTAATACCACTCCTGACACACACTGATCTTCAACTGGTCAGCAGGCCGGACAACGGGGTCTGCCACCAATCAACGCTCAGGAGGAAACGTTTACAATAATGCAATTACAGACAAATGAACCAGACGGGAATTTCAGCTCTCCTTCGACGAGCAGGTCTTGGCGCTTTGCCCCCTAAAAACAAAATGTGGAGGTGAAACTGTCTCGCTCTACTAATCTCCCTTTCCCTCTCTCTGCTTCCTTTCTTTCTCCTCCCATTCTCTCTCTCTCCCTCTTAAAGCACCCAATATCGTATTAAACAAGGAAATGAAAACTAGGTCATAAATTCTTTCCACATGTTGCTGCATCGCCCTGACGTCCAGACCGGCTCCAGTGATGGATTGAAGGTATGGTTCTAATTCTCAACCCCACCCCTCCTAAAGACCTACCCCCCCCCCACACACACACACACACACAGACACACACACACACACACATGCTCCCCCCCCACATGCTGGACCTTCTAACCTAATATCCCACAGCACTCCACCCCTCGCAGCCTCACTATTCCCTCTGCACTGGCTCTTGTCTCTGTTAACTTTCAAGCTGTCAATTCTCCACCATCAATCCATGTCTGATAGCTGCCTCCCTGACACCACCACCAACCCCCCCCCCCAAACCTCTTCTCCCACAGCCTCTACCCTGTAATACAGCACAGCAGGTCTGCGCTCAGCTCCAAGAAATCTGGCCGCCCTTCTCCTTTCCAGGAAAAAAGAAGAGCTGGGATCCACACAAAGAAAATAATGAGAAGAGACAGCGAGAGGGCAGAGGGAATTACTGGCAACTATTTTCTCTATTTATCAATTATTGTTTGGTCTGTTAAACAGTGAAAAATGCTCATCACTTTTCATTTCTTACAGCCCAAAGACGATGTCTTTGAATGTCTTGTTTTGTCCAACCAACAATCCAAAACCCAAAAGATATTGAATTACCTATAACATTTAGATAAGGAAAAGCAGTACATATTTTCATTAAAGAAGCTGAAGATAGGGCTGGGAAAGATGACGATATACATCATCAAAACGATATATATATATATATATATATATATATATATATATATATATATATATATATATATATATATATATATATTATATTTTTACATCCGCCAAGGAGGTTTTGTTTTCGGTTGGTTGTTTGTTCGTTCAGCTGTCAGCAGGATTATGGAAAAACTACTGTCCCGATTTTTTTTAGGAAACTTAGTGGAAGCATGTAGCATGGGCTAAGGAAGAACCCATTACATTTTGGAGTGGATCCGAATCATGGGGCAGATACACAAATTATTTTATACTTACGTTAACATTGCAAGATAGGGCATTCAGAATGATTGGAAAAATGAGTTCCCGACCAGGAAAATTCACATTGCAATAACATTGTGAGCTAGAGCATGCCAGCAGCTGAACTCCGTTGCAGCAATATTTACTACTACTTACTAAATCCTAATCTTCATAAAGGTTACAGAGTTCAGTTATAGAGAGGTTTTGATTCAAATTTATGGTCTTTGCAGAGGCAGTAATTTGTGGTGCTGTTGTACGGTCTTATGCAAGTGTTTTTCATATTTTGTGCATCCTAAAAAAAAGCTCAGAGGCGGTGCATTAGTTTCAGCCAGGCGTGGTTAATGAACTGTCAACTGAGAGCATCATGTTGAAATGAGTCGGCCTGTAATTGTGAGCCTGTTAGCATGGTTAGCTTGTAGCTCAAAGCACTTCTTTAATGTGGCTGTAGATTCTTCTTGTCAGACCTCATAATATTTGTTCTTAGAGCCGCATTTATTGAATTTTGTGGCCAGTTTGGGGGTTAGTGCAACAATCCGTAAACACGGCACTCAATGTTGACATGGCAGACGCGCATTTACACATCCTCCAACAGCTACAAATCAACATTAGCATTCATTTTGTTTGTGTCCACGTGATGAATGTGTCACAGACTGGGAGACAATGAGAAGTGGCTGGCATTTATAACCTTGGTGTCTAACCAGGTGCCACCAAATTAGGATAACGACCCTCCCTGACTGCAGCCTCCTTAAGGAGAAGACAAGTTAGTCAAGTGAAGGGAGAAAGTAAGGTAACAAATTAGTACTTTTACTTTGATACTTTAAGTACATGTTGCTGATAATACTTCTGTATTTTTACTTATGTAACATTTGAATTTTTAGACTTAGGTATTCCTAATTTTACTAGCACTTCTTCCACCATTGTAGCCTACTTAATTAAACACATGCTGACAAGTACAAGCTGACCTCTGAACACAAATAACCGATTCAAAACGAACAGAGAATACCTCATTGTAGGTGTTTTTTTTTCAGTTGTAGAAAGTTCTGACATTAACTTGAATTTAAGCATCAGTTGAGACTTTAACTCTGAGATTTAAAGCTGACTGTTGAGATCTCAGGTTAAGAGATTATACTGTAAGCTTTAAATCAGCAACAACTTTTTTGATAAGTTGCGACTAACAAAAGTAAAACAGTTGTGTATTTTAGACATGTATCAAACAGCATCATTCATTTGGAGTAGTGTTTGTTTCCACCCAATGAATGTACAGTAAGTCCAATATTCAATATTTAATTCAAGTCCAATCTTTTTTTAGCTCTGTTTTTGGTCTCTACCAAAGCCTGGAGGGAAAAATCTGTGTTTTTAGCTGCTAAATGCTCCATTATGTTCACCAGCTAGTCTCTTACTGTGTCTGTCTGCTGTTTGGTGCTGGGCAGTCAGTGTACACATGGTTTATTGGAGTTTATTTGCTTAAAACAGCTGGAGGCAGCTGCTGGAAAGGTGTTTGATGAAGGCTTCCCAATTGAAGAAGTAATGATTTATTGGTTGCTACCTACTGTAAAATTACAGATATACTGTATATGACCGTAAATTCTGCCGTGTAAAACACAAACAATTCTTTTCTTAATATTGCATGTTTGCTCTTCATCAGGTTAGCTATTGTGAACCAGCCACACCTCCACTGTAAACACAGATATCCGGTAAGAGCTATCACATGGGTATCACATTTCTTATCAGTTCTTTACTCTTTTGCGTAACACATGCTATCTTATGTCAGAATTATCACAACACAGTAATGCTGCCGCAGTTTTATTTCCCTCAGTTCTTCCAGCCTCGGGGTGAGTCACGGTCAACGGTTAAACCTGTGATGAGGTCTGTGACTCACGGCTGGAGAGAAGGTTTAATGGCAGGTTATAAAAGCACTCAACACTGAATTGGGAGACAGTTTTACTGCTGAGTTTGTTTGGCGTCTTGTCTCTAATCCCATTTGGCTGAAGTTCGACGCGAGTGACGATGAGTGAGGCCGGCGTTTTAATGAACGTACAGAAAATTCACTTACAGGTAGTCTGCAAGAAGTCTTTAGGGGGCCTGCAGGATACAAAGTGTACCCGACTGACCCTCAACAGAGGACCGTCTGTTTTAGCCATTCGATTACATAAAGCGAAAGGCAATGGATTTACCTTCAGCTGAAATCTTAAAACCACCTGAAAGTGAGTCAGTTTAATGGCATCTGAGACACTGTGGCCAGCAGAAAGTGTGTCATAGGGGACAAAAGAGTAAAAAGTAGATATCAGTGATATCAGTGTATGTGGAGCTTAGGTTAATGGGCTTTGGAGACTCCAGTGCAATGACGTGACCATCTCTGGCAACGGCATCACAATCTTCCCATCTGAGGTCAATCACTTCCCCAAACATCTGCAGTCTGGCTTCAGTTTTCTCATTACCGGCAGGTCGGCACGAATAGTGGAAAGAGTGATTAGCAGAGAGTCTGTGTGGTGTAGTGCTGCCGCTGGATATCAGTGAGAGTGATATTATTTACAGGCCTGATGAAAAGACACGTTGAAGACTTTCATGCACGCTGACTGACTGATTGATGTTGGAAAAAAAGGTGAACACTGTTCGATGTCAGGTTCTGGGTCTTATCTCTTGCTGCGGTTGGAATGAGTAAAAGGTTATTGACCTTTAGCTCCACAGGCCCCGAAGGAAAGCCTCCTGCCTCCCCAGTCTTTGTTTGAAGCTCCTCTCGCTCCCTTTCCTCTTCCGCATCCTTATCCTCTCCACAACGAGGAGACTCAGCGCTGCATTTCCACACTTTCATTACTTTAGCCAAACTCCCAGTGCTTATATATAGATTGTAAATATAAACCGAGAGATTTATAGGTTATGTAACACAGTTTTTGGTTGGCGTATTGGTGTGGCTATGACTATTTCTAAAAACTTGACAATTGACCGTTTGCTAAATGTTTCTAATAACATTGGGATTTCTCTCCAGTGAGAACTACACTCAGTACTCGGTTAAGATTTGATTTTTAAACCAAAAACACAAGAACAAAAGTTATGGATTATACAGTATTTTTTTTTTTTTTCTTTTGGGAAATCTGCCACGGTTACCACAGAATGCTTAAGCTTGACAGATGTAGCATGGGGTGGCATAGCAAATGGTCAAACTTGTACTTAGAGGGATACTCCACCAAAACTCTGTTGAGTATTAATTATTTATCGCTTGTAGGCTTGGAAGGTGGCTCTGAAGTTAAGGATTGCTTGAAACAAAGAGCTACTCTGTTTGGATTCACACAGTTACAATGGATCCCAAAATAAACCCAGAGTCACAGCAAGTAAAAAACACTCCTGCAGCACAAATCACTCTCTGCTGTACGTTCAATATGTTCAGAGCACACATAGTTTCTCCATGTCTAGCTAAATACAATACTTTCTTGTCACACTAGCCTGCCTCTTCATAGCTCAGAAGCTAAACCAAAAGTAGCATATTCAGCGATATTTTGGAAAAACAGTTTGTAGAAATAATATAAAAATCCAATATTGCCTTTAAGGTAGTCTTGAACTGCCAGACCTTCCTCCACAGCGCTGTGGAGGAGGGTTTGGCGAGTCCACACAGCATTCCGGGATGGGAAAAAAACGTGCTCTGGTTTATTGGCATTTCTTTAAACCAATCACAATCGTCAGACGGAGCAACGGTGCCTCTGCAAAATAGCCTCGGGAAGGAACTTGTTTTGGTGGAACATGTGTACGTTCAAAAGGTTGTTTTAGTCGTTCAAGAGAAAACTCTGATTCGACAGATAGTCTAGCTAGCAGTCTGGATTTACCCTGCAGAGATCTGAGGAGCCGTTAACCATAGTCCTCATAAATCCACCAGAGTTTAAAATGTCAACACAAAGAAAGCGAAAGGTGTGGGACATCCGGCCGAAAATAAGGGCCATCCGGCGGAACTTCCGATCAGATATGTGAAGAAAATGTCACGTAATAAAGGAAATAACATCCATTGTGTCCTTTCACATTGAGCTGTTAAAGGCTTATGGAGTCAAGCGAGCCTTCCAGTAGCCATTCATGATTCACTATGGATTTAAGCGTGCTCTCAGGTCAGCAGGCCTTGCGCAGAGCTGGGTTTACTGCTCGGCATGTCCTTCACCACACACCCACCTCTTTTTGTTTGGGCCTGCACCAAATAAACAACTGTGGGGGAGGACAGCCATAATCACCACAGAGCTGAGAGCTACAGTCTGTGAAAGAAAGAGGAGGTTCAGCTAACATGATCTCATGGCCTCCTCCCTTCCATAACTCACCACGCTGAGTCAAAGTGGCCCAAGCTTTGGCCTCGGACACACAACCATTGGATACACACCCTTCAAACACAAATAAGAGATACGCATGCACGTTCAATTTGGTTTTTTTAGGCCAATCAAGATTCAGAAAAGCTCCAGCTGACTGGTAGAAAGTAAACATTTGGGTGACAGTTGCTCTGAGGGTGGAAACAAGCCACCATGTGTTTCAAACTTCTGCCCGCTTGGGGTAAAAGTTCACAGAGGCTCCACAAGAATCAAACACACAGTTCTAGCGGTGGGAGTTGTGGTGCCCATAATGACTGTGTTCAGCTGAAAGTAGAACTGTACCTTGATGAACGGTGGAGGCCACAGGAATGAAGAGGAACAATTAAAGGTTAGCTTTAAGATCCTTCAGTTCTTTTTAGATCAGTACAGTCAGTGTGCAAAAACACATGCACATCTTTCTCGTCTAGGTGTACACAGGGAATTGTGAAGTATATCAAGGAGTAAAGTACTTAGCAAAATAGTATTGAAATATGTTTGCGTCTTGCTTGGAGGTCTGTATTGACACGGTGGTTGTAGCCACACCCACAAGTGGGACTAAAGTAGGTTGTGTTAGAAAATAACTAGTTTGTACAATGTGTTGTTCGACCAAGTCAGACATAAAAGTGTTTAGAGACACAATAATTGTTTAAATATGTCTCTCCTCGAGGACATTCGTGGAGTTGCATTGTGTCGTACACATGGAAAGTGACTAAACTAATTGTGTAAAGAAGTAAAAAACAGTAACATACCATTTCAATCATGACGTAAAGTGAGTGAGGATGTCGAAATTGACGGTTTGGAAAGTTACAGAAATTGTCAAACATTGGAAAGGCAGGAGTGGAGGGAGTTTCTGAAGCTGTTTGACCATCCGACAAACACTTCTGATGAAGTATACTGAAGCCCCAAGACTATTTGTTCAATGACACACACCTGAGTTTGTTTAATCCCTCTGTACCTGAAGAAGAGCTACACTGATCTCTAATGTAACAAAAAAGAAGATTTACAGGGAGACTTTAACTGTTTTGTAAGTCTTTGGCAGGCAGTAATCATTCTTAAGATCGGTGGTATGCACCAAATAATTAAAATATGTGTCATGTGCACATCTCACCTGCGATCCCTTGCAGCAGTCCACACACGTTGAAGATGCTCTTCTTCATGATGCTCTGGAAGCACATGGTGAAGACCGAGATGAACGCCACAGCACACAGCAGCAGGATCCCTGCCGCCAGGAAGATAGAAGTTGCCTGCCAGAACCCGCTGGCAATCTCCCCAAAGTGTATCGCGTACGGTCCGCACAGTATTCCACGCTTAAGGTGGGGCAGTTTTATACAGCGGCCGTAGATGCCTAAAGTGGGCCTGTAGGCCTCTCCGGCTGCGGTGGCCCCATGGGGGCCGAAGACAGCATCAGGTGTGCGGGGGAATCCCACCAGCCAGTCAGTGCTCATGAAGGCGATGAGCTCTCCGAAAGCGGTCACAATACTCAGCAGAGTCCACAGCATGGAGCGGCAGGTGACAATGACATGGCACATTCTGACGGTGGCTGGAGTCTCTCTCTGCTCAGATTTCAACGCTGCTGAGAGGTGGACAGGTAGAGCGTGAGGCCCTCGAAAGGCCGAGAGCCGGTGGTTGGGATTCTTCTCCGGCGGAGATATGAGAGCAAGTGAACACTTCTCGGGAAGGAGTGGACGACAGCGCTGTACAGACAAGGTTCTGGTCAATGATTCACAGTCTGCTGCTTCCCCCTTTTTCTCTCTGCTCCTTTCACTTCTTATCTTCTTCCGGTGTCGTTTCAGCACAGCTGTTCTTCCTCCTCCTTGAACTCACCCTCCTTTGGTCGACTCGGTCTTCAGGCTCTTATTCTGTCTGGTTTTCGGTGTCTACATTGTATTGAAGTTGTGTTCCCTGAGCCAGCCCGCTGGCGTCACATCAGACACACCTAAGAGATAAAACAGAGACACAGGACAACAGAGTGAGTGCTTTTAATTGCAAGTATAAAATGTAATTGCATGTATAAAAAAAAAAGCTGAGTATTTTTATGTATTTATTTGAGGAAGTGCAACTCTCCTGTTTCTGCTTATCTTATTTGGAAAAGCAGAATGAGGAAAGTGTGGAGGAGGAGCAGAGAGAGGAGGAAGGGAGGCTTCTGGTGTAGATCTTTATGAGAGGGTTAATGAGTTGTTCATGATACGTGTTCATTTGAAGTGGGCCTCTTCTGTTTTCAGTGTGTTTATGTTCAAGGATTTGTAATCAGGGCACTTGTCGTGGTTCTGTAATCCCAGTGGATCTTCGTGACTCAGATTGTAAAGATGAAATCTGGAAAACTATTCATGTTTTGGAGGTGGAGATGGGAGGGTTAAAATAGACGTGGAAACGGCGGGATGAGAAGCGGAAGCAGACGGAGAGAAAAACAAGCCGGAGGCCTCTCATCAAGCAGCCCACAGAGCTGACCCGGGGTCAGCCAACGGTTGATAACACAACGGCCGTCCGGCTGTCCCAGGGCCGCTGATAACCTCAGTGACATCAACCCTGGCCTGCAGCACTGCTGAGTCAGTGACACTACAGCACAATGAGGAAGCTGCAAACAGTGTCAGTTCATAAAAAAAAGACACATCTTCCACCAAGACATACACAACTAACACAAGTACAGCCAAATCTGTCAGAAAACACAATCTCTTGCTACATTTTGTTATAAAAGTGAACATTGCTCCTGTTTAGCGCTGACTGTGATCCTGCAACTGGTGTCAAGAAAGACTTTGTTCAAGTTTGAATGAGTAGTGAAGCCTTCATGGCCAAACAGTCATAAACAAAGAGTGACACTTAAAGGAACTCAAACCTCCTTCAGAAGTGATACCTAGGAAATGTAGTGCAACAAGACTAATGAGTCTACAGCCATGCTAGCAGCTCTGTGAGGCTGTCCTTAGGCACAGCGGTGCTTTGAGCTAAATGCTAACGAACTGTTCGATATTTTGGAAAACATGCTCAATTGCTTTCTTGCTAAGGAGTTATGCCACGTTCACATCATATCATTTAAAAGGTCCCATGACATGGTGCTCTTTGGATGCTTTTATATAGAGACCTTAGTGGTCCCCTAATACTGTATCTGAAGTTTCTTTCCCGAAATTCAGCCTTGGTACAGCCACTAGAGCCAGTCCCACATGAGCTTTCCTTAGGATGTGCCGTGTCTGTAGCTACTGAGGAGGAGAGGGGGGGGCAAGGTGGAGGGTGGGGGTGTGGCCTTGACCAACTACCACTTTGCTCGTTTGAAAGCCATGATGCATAAATTTCATGCCATGGGACCTTTAAATAATTACATACAACCGAATCGGAAAAAACATTAGCCATTAGCGTAGAACAGCTAGCCTGGCTTTCTCAAAACTTTTCCTGCCAACAGTTATGTTAAGTATTTTTTAACTTTGGAGAGAGCTAGGCTAGTTGTTTCTCCCTGCTCCAAGTCTTTATACTAAGCTAGGCTAACTCTCAACAAATGTGTGTTTCCCAAAATGTCAAACTAGCCCTTTTAAAGGGTGGATTAGTTATCTTCTTGACTAACCATATGCTACGAAGGGTCCAGTCGTAACAAACGTAAATGTCTCTGACGGAATTCTAAACTGGCCTAGTTACTAATACAATAATGACATCTGAATTAGGGGCCTCATTTTAAAACCTTGTATGAGGTTTTTCTTAAATGAAGTGACTCAGGTTACATAATTGCATTAAAAAAGATGCTTTTTCTGGTGAGGATTCCAGTAAACAGACAATAAAGACCATTTTCATCATCTCTGACTTAAGCCATTAGGTCTTTTAATCTTTTAAACTTCTATTTAACTTATGGAAAGTTTGAGATCTTATCTATGACAGACATTAACAAATATGAGCACATACATTAAAACACAGACATTGGATTACCTTACAGGCCTTTGTGCTCATGTTATTAATACAGTTCTGGGCCAAAGCTGACAGTTGTTTCTTTTCTTTGAGTTTTTTTCCTCCCCTGCCTCCTGGGAGTCTGTTAGTCATTCTCCAACCAGTGTTTGGCAAAGCAGCAGAGGGATCTGGGGGCCGCTATTGACACGTGTGCTGCCCGCACTGCGAGGTTTCCATCGCTCAGCCCCCACGGTGTGCCCTTACAGCGAGGGTTGCGGGCCGCGGCCATCCCTTGTGGTCGCATCCCAGCGAGTGTGTGAGTGTGCAAGAGCATTACACAAACTTTGATCTTTGTCATCCTGTTGAGATATCAACAACAGTTCTTTTTTTCCACCCTTTCTTCGAGGAAAATGACCCAGCTCTGTGGTCTGTTACAGTACAGGGCTTGTGTGTGTGTGTGTGTGTGTGTGTGAGCTAACATTGAGTATGTTTGGACTGTGTAAAGCAGATGAGATCATAAGAACAGGCACAGACAGCCGCCTCTGTGGATTTTGACCAAAATTAATTCTATGAATCACAAGAGTGCTCGTTGCCTCACCATGAACAGATGCAGGAACAGATGCAGAGTTTGCAGACTCACATTCACGAGCTGGACGTTTTGAAAAACTTCCCACCCCCTCGCACAAAAAGACCGTTGAAGCTCGAGTCCCAGAGGTCCTCTGACGAGACTCATGTTTGACGTTAGGATTTAAGACCAACGGGCAGTCCAGAGTTTTAGGGTCAAACATTTGCTGGCCAGTTGCGAAGGACTAATTCCTCACTGACAGGAATATTGTTGGAGCTAAAACAATTCGAACCAGCTGGGGAGATACGGAGCTTTGAAGACCTGGACACTTAACCTTTGACCTTTCTTGGTTGGCATCATGTGCCTGTTGGTTACACAGTAACTACTAGTGGTTCTAAATTTGTCTAAAGCTGCCCTTTTGAAAGTGGGTTAGTAGATCTAAAACAAAGTCTAAGACAGATCTGGTTCTATTAATGTACCTGGTATTTTTCACAACAGAGCCCAGACGTCTGCACGCTGTTCCCAGACAGACAGATATGAGCAGTTATCGCAAACAGAAGTTTCCCAAGATAGACAGAAGCACGGTACTCCATATATGTGAGGCTCGAGGTGGATTTATGATGTCCTTTATACTCCCTGAGTAACCAGGCGGGAGACCCAGGATTATTTGAGGCTCGGTTTACACGCACAGAAGAGTTTACAAGCTTCAGACAGCACCCACCACCCCAATGACCCCCCAACCCTAATCCCCATGCGTGCACACACTTACAAGACTCCCTGCCATATGACACATGCTCCCCCCAAGTGAAGGGAACTTCTCCACAGTTGGACATCAGTTTCCCTGCAGCCTTAACTAATGGAGAGGCTCAAAATGATATTCAGGATTAACTAATGATCAGTGGGATGTTAAAGATGCCTGATCGGTTACGGCGGAACACCATTAACATTCACACTAAATTAAACAAGACTATGGGCCTGCTCAAAATGGCATACCAACATACTATTCATACTAATATGGTGTGAAATTGAATATGTAGTGCAGTCCAAGTGCATATTATGTGGATTTTGTGTATGCGAGAAATACCAGGATGTATGCTACATTAGCAAGAATTTCTGAGTTTGAGACATGAGCTTACTGTACTGGACATACTCAACTGTCCCAAAATGCATTGCAGCTCTTCAGACTATCCAATGGTAGACCGGAGGCAGACGGTTAAAAAAAATTAACCGTTGGCTAAAATGATTATGAATGATGGCAAGTGAAAATGTGGGCGCTCACATACTGTATATATTGTTCTGTAGAATGCCATTACTTCTGCAGGTATTTGGTCATAAACTAAAGTATTCAAAGTTTGAAAATTGGGTCTGATGAAAAGTCAGGGGATCACCAAAGTTATTACAATTCACCCTGAGGGCAACATGAATGTTTGTACTTAATTTCACGGCAATGTAGCCAATAGTTAACCTAGTGGTGGTGCTGGAGGAAAGTCATGGGATCGCCAAAGTCATTAGGCCTCATCATCTGGGGATCTTGAATGTCTGTGTCTGGGGACCATAGTTCTTGAGATATTACAATCTTGACCAAAGAGGTGAACCAAACCACTATTCGGCCAACACTGCCATCCCTGCTGCTGCTAATACAACTCCTGTTCAAAGCGTCCACTCAGCCTTTCTCTTATCACAGCAACAAAACAGCAGGAAACGCCTTTTCACGCTGCCACAGACCGGAAACAATCTACATATCTATGGACATGCCACAACCAGAGTGACGCGTCACCATGGAGAGTGTTTGTTTAGAGCTGGATGAGGGGTTTAGGGAGGGTTTATGTAGGGTCTACATGCTGAAGATAAGCTTTTAAGCATACCATTCTGTTAAATATTATCCAATGACAAACTCAGAAGTATGCAGCTTCTATTTTTTTGGGATTCCCTTGCATGTCCAGCCCATACCTCTCATGTCTTATAGGACCCAACGGCAAACCAATTTTAAAACAAAGGGAGCACTCATAATCTGCGAAGATCTGTTTGAATGGGAAGCCCCTGCAGCTACTGAAAGGGAATGCAGGAGATGATTGGTCACGGAGGACCCCTGACATACTCTCACTTTCTTGTCCCATAACATGGTAAAATGTCAAATACAGCAAAACCAATAGTAAAAGTTCTTCTTGCTTTGGGCATCCATCTGGTTTTGTATTATTTCATAGCTATATTTCATAGTCAGGTTTTCCTTGCACTGTTGTACATTTGCTCAGCATCCTGGAGCTTGTGATTCAGACCTACATAATATACATAATATTTACATCCTATGTCCTATATCCTATGACATCAGCCAGGAACCCAGCTGACAGTTCATATGAATGAGTGACTCAAGTGTTCACCCCTCAGTAGGTTAAATGGAGGAAATTAGTGCGGGATAAGTAAGAAAAATAAGACCAACCTGTCTCCATTGGTCTGTGGATAGTCCAGCTCTCCTGGAGATGTGGCTTCTCTGGCCTGACTCTTCTCCTCTGCTCACACACTTTTAATGCTGCTCTCTTTCTCTCAGACTCCTGACTCCCGAACCCTCCCCACGTCCCTCCTCCCTGGACCGCCACGTCTCCTCTGATTGGCTGGCCCTGACACTGGAGCCACACTTCTTGAGAGAGTCCACATGGTGGCCATATTTCAGCGCTGAATCTGGGTTAGAATAACAGGAGCTGGAGCTGCAGAGGGTCTCTCCTCTTTCTCAGTTTCTCTCACCTTCTCGCTCTGTTTTCATTGCTCTCTGCACACTTTCAATCAGCCAAGGCCAACATCTTATTATCAGCCCAAATGAGAATTAGATTTTCACTTCCTTTACAAAAAACATGTTAACCTCAAGTACACACCATTAAGTATCCTCCTGTGAATAAGTATACTGGTGGTATACTTGCAAGTGGACTAGTTTATTACTTTAAGACTAAATTGGTTTACATAAGTGTACTTAAAAGAGCAAAAGTGCACTTCATGCTATAGAACTATACCTTTAACAACTATCTAGCAGTGGTGGTCGTGGAAAGTAACATTTACTCAAGTACTGTTAAACGTGCACACTAATAACCAATACATGAACCACAACACACATCCTATTCCATCCTTCATCAGTCATTAATAAATATGTAAAAGATTAGATAGCTGCCTGGATGCCCACTAACTGATAGAGCAGATGGTTCACTGTCTGACTAATGGATTACCTTTCTGGCTCATGGGAGCAAAGTGTCTCAGGATTGCTTACAAAAAGCACTGGGATGGAATCAGCCAACAGTCAGCTAGAGCGTTCATCTGACTGTTGTATTCCCTCACAGAGGAGAGACAAATGAGTTCCATATGAGGACGGAAAAAGGGGCCGGCTTAAACAGGAAGAGAAACCGATAGGCCGAAGCACTTGAGGGCAGCGTGGAAAGCCTGAGGAAGAAGCCTTTCTTATCAGTTTGAATGGAAGTTCAGCCGTAACAGTTTCCTTTCAGCCCAGATGCATATATCCTGAACCTAATTAAATCTCTCCTTTGACCCATTTTCACTAAATCCTGTTGACTCATCCTCACCCCGTCGTTGTGAATTGGATGGGAAGAGGTTAATGGGCTTTTTTTTAAGCCACACTAAAATGTCCAGAATATCACAAAAATTCCTTTTCTCAGGAAAACAACAACTGACCATTGGCTAAGCCCTTAGGTACTGTTCTCGCAGCGCACATTTACAGTTTAACTGTGAACTTGAAATTATTTAGCCGGGCATGCTTAGGTTTGCAGCTTACATAGGGGCAGATGACCACACACACACGGTTTATTCCAATCCTTACACTTTTGCCCTTTCTTGGTTTTGGAAAGGTTATAAAAAAAGATCAAGTAGGTCTATCTGCGGGTGCATACCTACTACATGACACGCCCTCGAAACAGTTGCAGTCGTTGCAGTTTGGTTAGGCTTAGGCGCCAAAACTAAACTAAAGTAAGTAGAGTAAAGTGCGCGTGTCATGTAGCCTGCAAGACTGCAGATATACCCTTCTCATAGAAGCTAACATTGCACAGTAGCTGATTTCTGGCAATATCACGAGATCGCACCAGAAATCGTGGGATCACATATCACACGAAAATCCATCTTGTAAGCCTTCAAGTAGTCTATATCCACGATCTTCCACTTCCGGGATTGTTCAGGTGCCGCCGGAAATTTCGCCGGATGTCTCTCTTTTCGGCTGGATGTCCGGTACCTTCCGCTTTCTTTGTGTTGGAATTTTAAACTCCGGTGGATTTGTGAGGACTATGGTTAACTGCTCCTCAGATCTCTGCAGGGTAAATCCAGACAGCTAGCTAGACTATCTGTCCAATCTGAGTTTTCTGTTGCACGACTAAAACGACCTTTGAACGTACACATTCCACCCAAACAAGTTCCTTCCCGAGGCTATTTTGCAGAGGCACCGTTGCTCCGTGCGGTGCTGCCCAAGACGATTGTGATTGGTTTAAAGAAATGCCAATAAACCAGAGCACGTTTTTCTCCCATCCCAGAATGCTGTGGACTCACCAGACCCTCCTCCGCAGCACTGTGGAAGAGGGTCTGGTAAAGCGAGACTAGGCTACGGGCGTGGTTTAGATGTGTGAATGACGGCCGCGACTGTTCGTTTAAAACAACAACAATGGATAGACAGTGCTTCATCCAATCACAAAAAAGACAAAAAGACACCACCCTTCAAAGAAATTCAAAGCAGGACACACCTGTTGTGTTGCTAAGCTACAATTGGACAACCACAGTTTGAGGGAGAGATTTAGCAACAGCAAGTTGCTTCTAAAATATCTCAGCTGCACTTCCTGTTTATATTCTCAGCGGTATCAGAAGCCAACCTGACTGTGAGCAGAACTCGTTCTCACAGATCACGTCGTTGATTCGGAGATCCAGATCCGACAGAGGCTGACCACATATCGTCTTACAGGCTAATGGGAAGCCGGTGGTGCTGCACGAAGATGCTCCGGGAGATTTCCCTTGGCAGCCTCGAGGAGCTCCGACACAGCACAGGCCCTCGCATCAAAGAGCAGAGGATCAGAGGAGACAGCGGAGAAAGATCCTTAGCACATGTGCACACACGTAGCCTACACATGCCAGGTTAAATCATCATTCATACAGATTCGACAGAGCACTCGGTGGAGTCTGGCTGGTAATTCATCTTTCCTTGTCAGACTTATCAATAGTATCTTGTAGATCTGAGGAAAGTGGATAAGTGTAAAGCAAAGCAAAGCAAAGGGTGAAAACTGATAACAGTCAGATAACACGTCAAAGAAATGAAATGCAAGTGATGATTTAGGTAAGATGTGGATGAAGGTATTTCATGGAGTGGCCTAAAGATGAAAAATAAAAAAAATCTTACTTTGGTTTTAAACTTTTTAATATATGCTTAATTTAAAAAAAAACTGTTGTTAATGTACCACAAAGTTATGAGCATGGCAACAACGCAAACAGTGAAGTGTTGTGTGTGACCAGGATATTCAGACTCAGCAAGGAAGTGATTTCATACTACAGGAACCAAACGCTTGATTTTGGCTTGTGTCTGGCACATGATTCCCAGACGTGCCTCAGATATCTGAATCAGGTTTTTTTTTATCTCCACGTGTTTTCAATCTCCCCGAGTGTTACGTCACTCCAACGCCAGCCACCCTGAAGAGGCTACGCAGGGTTCACTGTGGAAAGCAATGGAAATGACGGACGAACAGATGGAATATGTGGCTCTGAGGAGAGCTTACGGAGTTTCCAGTTGAGGAAAATAATGACAGCTCACCTGCTTACTCGTCTAAACTATCTAGGGTGCAAAACAAATGTCTAGACGGGGAGAGCATCTGACAGCCTATCTGACGGTGGCATATGGATGCAAACAGTATACCCTTCCCATTTTAACTATCAGATATGCAGTCTGAAAGCAGATCCTGAGTGACAAATGGATGTTGGAGATTCTTCTGTGCCATACATTCGCTTCTTCGTGCAATCAGAGAAGCCTGAGCTAAGTTTGAATCCCACAGAGGGAGCAGCTACGACCATCTGGCCACTTCAAGGCCCCGGCTGCGTAAAGCCCATCAACAGGCACATGGAGGCAGATGTTTAACATCTAGCTCGCGGCCTGCGTCGTGCTGGGTGTTCGGGTCCAATATGTCACTTTTTCCATACCATACTTTGAGAAATATAAACATGTTTTTCCATGAAAACTTTGTTAAATGCTGTCTAAATGCAAGCAACCAGTCTTACATCGGCCAAATTTTGTTTTTAATTAGGAACTTTCCAGTCAAGAAGACCAAATATTCAGAACCAGTTTTATGAACTTGACAGTTTTTAATACTCCGTGCTACAGACACATTTAAGTTGGTACCAAAACAATATCCAGCCCTTGTACCATCTCCATTCATGACTTTAAACGTTGAAGGTGTTAAAAGTTACTTGCTGAAAGGAACATATCTCAGTGTTAAGCTGCATGAAACGTTTTCTGCTATAGCATATCTTCACTGACAACCTCAACATCTTATTCACATATCTGACACCGATCCATTTATTTAATACGACAGCTGAGGTCAAGAGACGGATACATTTCCCCAGCGAGGTCACGCCACATCATTTTTATCCATTACGCTCTTGTCAACGGTGGTTGTAGTTGGACATATCATAGTGTGGGAGAGATATCTCTGCGGCATATATTTGCTAATTTATGAACTTTGTGTGGGGAGTGCCGCTGGAGCATAAACACACGGATGTGTTGAAGGTGAGGAAATCCCAACACTGGAGCTCCGGGGGAAGCAAGACGGGAGCGTGGGAAAGCGAGACGAGGGGATAAGGAATAATTGTGCAGAGACCTGAGTGGTGAACAGAACCCACAGCTTGTGGTCAGTAGGGAGCACACCTGCGAGACATCGCAGAGGCACCGAGGACTTCTAACCCCTCCGACTGAGAGGAAAAGTTGGAGAAACAAGCAGTAAGAGGGGGAAAAGAAAACAATTTCACCCATCCCAAGAGCCTTTTTAGTCCAAATACATACATAAAGAACGTAATAAAAAACACACATGGACCTGGGCACACAAAACATGCACACCTCTATTTGATCTCAGGGTGAGTGGTCAACTGTTTCCCCCCCTGGAAACATCTGTTTATACAATCTGACTGACGGTGTGTCAGTCTGGTTTGAGTGGTGAGGTGGAGCAGGAGTCACTCCAGAAGCAGAGACGGGGGTAATTCTTCAGCTGTGCCTCTGTGGAGGAAGGCGGAGGTCAACAATCCCTCATCTTTTCATGTTGACCATAACAGCCCTCGCATGGCGAGCCATCGCCACAAGGGTTAAGAGGGTGATGGAAAACATGGACCAAGTGACACATCACAGTGGTTTCAAAGTGGGTGGCCAACCGGACCGCCACAGACGGGGAGGGAGGGTTTCACTGGATAGTCATCTTGTGAAAAGACTGTTTTGTGCCACAAAAGAGAATTTCTTTGTCTCTGGTGCAGTCTGTATAGTATCTCTGAGCAGTTAAATATCAGCTCGTGCTCCTTTGAGCTGAGGATTAAAGAGGCTGAGGAACAGCTAACAAAAGAGATAACATGCATCACAATGGCACAGTGCTTTTTAAAGAGCGATAACAACAGGGCAACAGTCACTACTGTTTGTTGTGAAACCAAAACAGACAAAACGGTCGCTGCTGCATGACCCTACAAACAGTACTCCAGGAGGGCATGGCTCTATGGATGGCATTGTCAGTCTGTTTGTCCTAGTCTCGCATTGCCAGACCCTCCTCCACAGCGCTGCGGAGGAGGAGGGTCTGGCTATTCCACACAGCATTCCAGGATGGGAGAAAAACGTGCTCTGGTTTATTGGCATTTCTTTAAACCAATCACAATCGACTTGGGAGGCGCTAAGCGCCAGACGGAGAACCGGTGCCTCTGCAAAATAGCCTCGGGAAGGAACTTGTTTTGGTGGAACACGTCAACGTTCAAAAGTTTTAGTCGTGCAACAGGAAACTCAGATTGAACAGATAGTCTAGCTAGCTGTCTGGATTTACCCTGCAGAGATCTGAGGAGCAGTTAACCATAGTCCTCACAAATCCACCGGAGGTTAGAACGCCAACACAAAGAAAGAGGAAGGTAACGGACATCCAGCCGGCGGAATTTCCAGCGGCACCGGAGCAATCCCGGAAGTGGAACGTCATGGCTGTAGACTAGTTTGTCCGGACTGAAATATCTCTACCAACTACTGGATAGATTAGCATGACATGTGGCACATACATTCATGTTCCCCTCAGGATGAATTGTGAAATGTTTTGTATTTATTTAGTGCCATCATCATCAGGTCAAGATCTTAATTTGGAACAAGTTACCCCCTGACATTTGCACTATTAGATGTAGCTCTCTATAGATCCAAACTCAAAACTTATTTATTTATTTACTCATTTATAATGGCTTTCAATACATAGTAGTGACATTCTACTACTACTTTCCTCCTTCTGTTTCTATGTAACCTTGTCTGATTTGACTGTTTTCTAAGTTTGTATTCTTTTTATTGTATGTTATGCTGTTTTATTCATGGTTCTTGATGTAAAGAGCTTTGGATACCTGCTGGTTGCTGTAAAGTGCTATATAAAAACATGTTGATTGATTGATTGAATTTACCCAATACTTTTTTGTTTTATACTTTTATTCTCATCAGCTTTAGCTGTAATTTAGTTTAGTGCCAATTAGCTAATGTTAGCATGCTAACACACCAAGTAAGATTGTGAACATGGTAAGCATTATACCTGCCAAACATCAGCATGTTAGCATGCTACCAGTGCAGTCTTACAGAGCTGCTGGCTGTAGACTCTTAAGTCTTGTTAAGAAACGACACTCAAATACCGACGCTTTGTCACGGCCCTCTGTGTCTGATACCAACGCAAAAGATACTCACATGCATTCACATGCACGCGCGACCGGACCGTGTGTGACTTCATTCTCTGCTCAGGACGCAATTAATGTTCTGAATATCGAGTACAGCTCCTTTTAAAAAGGAATAGTTTGAGAAATATTGCTTTAAGAAATATGGGGCTACATTCTTCACACCTATTTCCTCTGACTGTTGATGGACTGGGGAGCCTCAAGCACTTCTCTGGTTCCCACTATTAGAGAGTTGCAGAGTTTGGGGGCCTTCAGGCCTAACACTGTCTCCATTATGCTTAACCATTTCCAGCCCCACCTTAGCCCTGCAAACAGCCCCGGGGACCATAAACACAGGGGGTCGCAGGAGAAAAGTCCTTCCACTTCAAATCCCCGTGCCTTTGTTTTCCAGACCAGACTCAGGAAATCAGTCACTCTGCTGAGCTGGGTGGCTGGTATTCGGCCGTCTTCTCTGCAGGGCTAAAAGCATTGTTCTGACTTTTGTGTTTGGGATGAGGGCACTTTAATCCTAACTTCCCCTGCAAACTGAGACCTCGCTGGCTGCTTTATCCAAAAGCCCCTGGGGGGGGGGGGGGCTGAGTTATTGCTGTTGTGGGCACTCCAAGCTTAACCTGATACCCTGGTCAAAATCAAAAGTAAGCACCGCTGAGGAACGTTGGCACCGGACTGTCTCGAGTTTCGGATAATAAAAGTATCAAGTGATATCATCCCCGCTCGCAGGCGCTTGGCAAATCAACGGTAACAGCATGTGTAGGAGGCGAGGAGACGAGGGATGGAGACAAATGAGGGGACAGGGCGAGTGAAAAGGAGACGGGCGAGGACAAAACCAAGCGGTGGGAAGCTGAGAAATGAAGAAGTGTGTTGTGCTATTGTCAGACTGGTTTCGGGGGAGTAAAGTGAGATGAGTAAGCGCTTTCACTTGCAGACAAAGAGATGAGTGTTGAACAGTCACGCTTTTCTATAAAACCTGTAAAACACTGGACACCCCTGTGGTATCCTGCAGACACAATAGGAAAAATGTGTCTGATTTAGAGCTGACATGGCAGGATATAAAAACGGTCATGTCTCATATTTCTAAAGTAAATGGGCCTTGGATGTCAGCTGAAAGTATTTAGAAACAATAACATGAGTTTTTCCTTATCAAACTTCCTGATAAGAAATACGAGTGTGTTTGAACTTAATTCAAAAGATAAAAACCTCAGTGGCAGCCTGTTTCCATTGATGTGTCCAATACAGAGTGAAGACACAAGGTGTATAGTCAAAAACATGTGTGAGATAACAGGAAGTGGACCGCTGACATGAAGTCTCCCTATTTTAGGAGCAAAGTGACAAATAATTCAGTTTATTATCTTAGAGCAGGGGTTTTCCACTTTGAAATGGCCTTCGCAGGTGGTCCCTGCTCATTATCTCTCACTTTGTTGTTTTCCTCCATATTGGAAAAACACCATCACCCCCGCAACACCCCCAACTTCCTTCTTCATCCAGATAAATATATCGGACAGATTTCAAGGAGTCAGCGTGGCAGACAATGAAAATACAGCATGAACTTGAAGCAGTTTCCCCTTCAGTTAACTAAAGGTTAGAGTCACAGCAGTCAACATCATTTAAAACAGGGGTCTCAAGAGGATTCACAGGGTAGTGAAAATATACACATATATACACATACATATACATACATACAGTATATATCAGTTACCACTTTATTAGAAACACCTATCAGTAGAATCCAGTGCAATTCAACAGCACTGTAAATTAAAGCCTCTGAAATGGCCCTAAATTAAACAAAAATCTCCCCAAAACAGTTTATTTTATTAAAACATTTGTGAAGGCATGATTCATTGCAAGGCTGTTGTATAAGACTGCATTATTTTAGCTAGGTGTAATAAACTGGCAACGGAGTGTACATTGCAACAGAAAATTGGCTTCTTTTTTTTCAGACTTTGCTCTGAACTTATTTTTACTACTTTTGCCTCCATATCCCCTTAAAATGTATCCAAATAAATTACTCTAAGAAAGAAATGTGACTCTTTGGCCATTAAAGTTGATTCCGATTCTGATTTTGAAACCTCAGCATTTCTCTTCAACGTTTAATATTAACGACTAAATAAGGAACAACCAAAGTTAAAGTTCAGAAAAATACATCAAAAACTCAGCTAATCATCAGGACTGTACCGATGTGGGTTGATCAGATTTGATTGATAGCGGCCTGGCAGCAAAAATAAAAACCACTCCACAAATGTACATTTTTTTCAACTGAGCCTCGGCCAGCTAAAAAAAGTGAAAGGATAGCAGAGAAAAGCACAAATAAAGAAACCCGTCGTGAAATAACCATAACTGTTCTAACTTTGTGTTCATGTAGGAAGCAATTGCTCACAGCAAGAAGCTGACTTTAAAGCAGTGACGTTAGATAACACCTGCCCGGAACAATAGGGGCCATGGGAACAGCTTGTATTTCTCCGAGAAACAGACAGGTGGCCAGGAACCCCAATAACATCACAACAAGAAAAGCAGGAAACCATGCTTCTGTTTGTTTTGTTAGTCTACCCAACTCCAAAGGGTCTTACATCAGGAAAAGCTCTACACTGTAGTCACAAGTCATTGAAATTAAATTAAATTAAATTAAATTAAAAGGCAAATACACCTCAAACAAAAACCACAACACCAACCTCTCGTGTGGACGCAGAGACAAATTCTTCAGTTAAATCCAAACGATCCAAATCTTTCAACTCCTCACAACCTGTAGAGAGAGCAGGAACAATGCAACAATGAGTCCAAATCACAAAACCATACCATCTCCAGAGAGCAACACTTTGGTCATAGTTGGCTCCACAACTTAAATGAGCATCTTTTTCTCTTTTCGCTCGTTGGTATTTTCCATCTAAACCTGAGACAGACGAGCAAATGCACCTGGAGAAAACTTGTAAACAGTTTCACATATTCATAAAAATGAGACGCGACGGGACGTGGCATAATGTTTAGCACAACAAAACAAAACCCATTGTGTGCATTATATAATCCAGCAAAATCAATAAGAGGGATAAGCCATAAGTCTAGCCCTAACCCCATAAATCATAAGCCCTGTGTGAAATGGATTTTGAAATAACACATCCCATTTTCCTGCATCCTAATTTTAACTCTGAAATCAACACGGATATTAAAATATGACTCAAACTAGTAACCAACTTTAACTGATTGCTTTATGTACAACACTCCCATTTCATTGTGACCAATTAAGCGGTTTGCTTCTACTTTTTCAACTTGTACAAACTCAAAAGGCAGTGCAACTTTACTGTTGTGGTTTACTCTCACCAGCAAAAAAAACTCTTAAAAAACCCTCCGCCCAGCACCAAACTGCAGGTGACCAAAGTTAGTAACCAGCTGGTGAACATAGTGGAGCATTTAACAGCCAAAGAGGCAGACATTTCCCTCAGGAGTTGGTGGAGACCATAAACAGAGCTAAAAGGAGAGTGAATGTTGGACTTCTATTCTTCAGGTGGCCATAAACACGACTCCAAATTAATGATACTGTTGCTTTGTATCTGCTGGATGTTTAATAGGCAACTATTTGCTTACTAGTTCACCACAACAACTTTATAAGGTGATAATATGCCATTGTTGTGTTAACATCTTGGCCACAAATGGCTGAAAAAAACATAATGCTTTAGTCTTGTATTTCATAAAGGTATCATAATTTCTTCTAACGTAAATGGAGGCAATCTCTTTTCAGGTGAGGCAGTCTGCCTCCGCCATAAACCCTTAACTAATAACATTTAGAGTAAGTAGGAGCAAGACTACAAATTATATTCCTTAATCCCAGTATCAATATAACCATGACGCAAGAAAGCAATCTGTCCTTTAGAACTAACCAAGGAAAACTCAATAGGAGCACTGACAACTCATCAAACATCTTCGTGGTGTCAGCAGCAGATTGCGGTTCCTCTGCCCTCCACATACTAATGGCAAACATACGTCAGGCTGGAGATAATTAACTAATGGACAACTCTGTTCCCCTTTTTTATCGCCACTGTTGAGGCTTTTTAATGGATACTGTCCAGAGAGAGAGAGAGAGAGAGAGAGAGAGAGAGAGAGAGAGAGAGAGAGAGAGAGAGAGAGAGAGAGAGAGAGAGAGAGAGAGAGAGAGAGAGAGCAGCACTCAGCTCGGGTCAATAGTCAGACTTCAATAGTCACAACATTAACAGGATTGCAGAGCTTTCCACTAACGGTGCACAAAATCCCTACAGTGGGATAAATGGAGCAGATTAGATGATCATAACTGGTGGCTGTTCTTCAAACATAGAAAGGTATATCTTCAAAAGAAGCTGAAGGTGGAGGTTTGTGAAGGACATTGTTTCTGTGACAATGCCCTGAAACTATTAATTGTGTGCGTGCTTTTTAAATAATATATATAACGATGGGCTACGATACCCGGTTTCATTTTAGATCTTATTTCCAAGTTGGTAAAATACCCAGATTTGTAAACTCTGTGGCAAACAAATCCCTAATCGAATCTTTCCTTCACAATAGATATTTTTTCTGACACTACAGGCATCTGCAAAAAAAAAAGGAAATGGTAACGTATACAAGCACATGCTAACTCAGTCACACAGTTGTTAAATTACCGGACCAACTTAAACGCTCCAAAATGTGGATACACTAGGGCTGTGATGGTATGGATTTTTTTTCTTACCGCAGTGACGAAGCAACGTATCACCGCTAGGGTTGGGTATCGTTTTTTAAAGTTTTTTTTCAATACCGGTGCTAAAGCGATACTTTTAAAACGGTGCCTGAACCGATACTTCCTACTAAGTACTTAAAGCTACAGTCCGTAGTTTCTGCCGCCCCCATGAGGAATTCTAAGTAATGACGACAAAATTGTCGGCGCGTCCACATGATACAAGCCTTCCGTGACCGTGCAACAAGGCACTCCTCACACCGGTCTGTGTGCCTGAAACATCCACAATTCAAACACTGACGTCATTCTGAAGCTGACCTGCCCTACAGAAGCAGGTGTGGACAAAAAAAAAGAAAAAAAAAGGCCTTGAGGTCGAGAAACACCAAATTTGTTTTTATGTTAAGTAATACTCTGAAATGGAAATATTACATAATCAAATAAGGTATAATCAACATTGGCATCGGGTTTATGAACAGTGGAAAAACAAGCAGTGATTTTGCCACAAAAACTATGGAATAAGCTTGAAATAATACACAGATATTCCCACAGAAGCTTGACTGGAATCACTACACTAATAAACAGCATACCAACCATACGGCAGGCCTCTAAATCATTGAATTACATTTTTATTCTTTTGTATTTTTTTTATATTCATTCAGCTGGTAAGATGAAGTAACCTATACGAGACATTTGCTGTGATTCGGTTTGATTGTAAGTCATTTTGTATTAGTTACATCTTATCGCAAACAGTTTACACAACTGACTCTCCCGTTTTTTTTCTCACGCTGAAATCTGAGAAGAAAAAGGGGTGAAAACAGAAACCTCAATTTTACAGATAAGTTTCATGAAATTCATGAAGATAAGGGCAGGAGCAACATTGCTGTAACTTGTGAAGGAAGAAAAATACAATAATCGTACAGCATGCTTTGTCCTTAGGCGAACCTCAGCAGTGTAAATTCTTGTTGGGCAATTTTCAGTTAAACAGAAGTGTATACTTTCCCAAAGTGTTACTGCTATACTGGCCTTTTAAAGTGATGCTGAAAATGCCCCAACATGCACTTAACTTAGGAATACCTCTTGGTTAAGGCACTGTTTTTTGGAGTTGAGCTGTTGAACTCTTTTACCAGCTGGAAGGGCTTCATTATGTGGGGACTGGGAAAAGGGTCTGTAGGTGTGTTCACTGCAGCCATACCCGCCACAAAAGGGTCTTTCTTATAGTTTTTAAGGTCTCTGGGAATAGGAGAGCTAGATGGAAGGGAAGTACGTGGGTTGTTAACATTTACAGGAACATTTGAGGGTTAGATGAGAATATCGATACCACTGCCATCTCTGTCTGTTGAATATGAAGCAATTAGCTCAGCTTAGCATTAAGAGTTGTAGCGGGGGGGGGGGGAATCACCTCCTACCATCACCTCTAAAGCGCACTAATTATCATTTTACATCTTGTTTGTTTAATCCGCACAGTTGTGGTTTTACGGGGGGGGGGGGGACTTCCTGGAGTTTCTGCTGGTTCCTCATCATGTTTAGCTTTGGAAGATATTACATGTTAATTAGTGAGCTTTAGAGGTGCTGATAGGCGTGGGTTATTTTCTTACCTTTAGCAATGACGACTAGATGAATCAATCAGTCAATCAAAAGAAAACAAATCAGATAATTTAGGAATGGATTAATCATTCGAGTCATATTTCAACCAAAAATACCAAACATCGGATGGTTCCAGGTTCTCCGAAATGAAAGTTTGCTGCTTTTCTTGGTCTTACGTGATTATTTCTCTAAATAATTATTTTTAGGTGTTGGACAGTCGGTCGGACAAAACAAGACATATAACGACGTCCTCTTGTGCTCCAGGATATTGGAACTTTTCTGATATTTTATTGACCAAACAATTAATCAAGAAAATCATTTTATGGCAGATTAATCAATGATGGAAAATAATCATTTATAATAGTTGCAGCCCTTCTTCTGCCACAGCAAAGGCTAGCTGTATCCCTCTATTTCCAGTCTTTATGCTAAGCTAAGGTAAGCTAACCTCCTGCTAGGCTGCAGCTTCATATTTAACAGACAGATTTGAGGGTGGTATAGGTATTCTAATCTCCAGTAACTAATTCAAACTACTTTCCCAAAATGTCGAACTATTCCTTTAGGTGTTTCGGTAGCTGCACATGCAGCAGGGGCAACTTGTGGATGCTGTTTTATCTAAATCAAAGGGTGACTTAATTAAAGCTGTGACACATCAAGCACTAATACTGCATCCTCCGTTGCCAACTGCATCTGTTCAACACTCATTCCTCCAGACCTCTCTTCTTCTCTTCACTCTCTGGGCAGTAATGGGAGGCATGTGAGGCTGAGCAGAGAGCATTCTCATTAAAATAACCAGCTCAGGAGTCCTCCTCCCCTCAGGCTAACATACACAGCACAGGTGTTAGGAAACAGCCAGCAGCCAGCTCCATTCACTAATCACTGTAATGCACTGCTTCTGCAAAGCGTTCAAACGAGCGATTTGGAGCAATCGCTGAGCGAGCCGCGGGCAAATATTTAAAGAGTACTGAAGCCGTGCAAATACACGCGGATATCAGGCCCAAAGACAGATGTTTGTGCACCTCACCTGGCTGATCCAAAAGGTCAAATACATGTTTATCTAAAGCGTGTGTGAACAGTAAAAAATGGATTTTTATGACTTACTATCCATGTGGGAACACATGTTTCTGGAGTTTAAAACACAATACATATTGTAAGTGTAAACTGGGTTATATAAGCCGCCTCTTCTAAGACTGGAACTGTATGGGCATCACAGCTGCTGTCTATTCATACAAAACAAAACAGACTTGACCAACAATGACTTCAACATCGTGCTCAGCAGCCAGCGTGTGTGTATGTGTGTGTGTGTGTGTGTGTGGCTCTCTGTGGAACATTTTTACAGGACTAGCAAGCTGTTGCTGCATCAGCACCACAGAAACCGCTCAGTGGATTCAGTATCATACTTGTGTAATATTTTTCAGTCCTGTTTTAATAAAAAAAATAATAATAAAAAAAAACACGTGGCAGTTGATAATGATGCTTTATTTTGTCATGTAAAATGTATGGAATGTACAAAAGATAGTGAGACATAAAGAAAGCATAAAAAAAAAAGAAGCAATTATTTTTCTTGAGACTAATAAGCATTGTCTGTTCCCGCTCAGCTGGGCAGCTGTATTACATTTACCACACATTATTTTAGGAGCCAGCGCTGAGACAGAGGCGCTTTGAAAGGCTTGCCAGGAGCGCTTCAAAGAGAGGAGGAAAAACTGTTGGGTTTCTGGAGCCTGTGCGGCTTCCGCTTTGGGTTTGGGTGTGAGCTCGGCCTGTTGACGGCGACTAGAAAACACAATGCTGTTTCACAGCCACAATGAGTCTCATGAAGATGGTTCACGTCCATTTATGTGTTTTCTTTAAACGATATCCTCAATGTCACTGAACAAAAAAAACAAAAAACACTGGACTCTCCCAGGTGATGCAACGTTTCAGTAGGTTTACGTTTCTGCCACCAGTTTGAATTATTTTAACTTTGTTTCTGAGAAATCGTGTTTTGTGTGTCATTTTGGCATGGCGGAGAGATGTACATTTACACGTACACATGAACCTCGGCCGCCGTTGCCATGGAGAAAAAGCCAGTCAGAGGCAAAAGTCAGAGCAGTAAGTAGTAAATTCTCGCTTTGTTGTTACAGTTGAGAACAAAACACGGCGCCATACTTTGCTGAATTCAGCCACAATCGAATTTAAAAGCAGAATTTAAAAGCAAATTGATTTAGGCTGCAGACACTGTTATCTTTAGCTTCCAGCTGTCATTAAGCTCAGTGAGATGTTTTGTCGAAATGCACCTTGGGAGTCGTAGTTAACTACTTCGAAGTTTTTACAAACACAGGCTTGTACCTTTAACTTTTTTTTTTTAATCAAAGAACGCAGTTCTTTATCACATTTCGGCAGTAATTGGCAGAGAAACAAAGATTTTCCCCTCTGATGTTTTTCAAAAAGATCATTTATTCCTAGAATTCTTTAAAAATGATTATCTGTACATAAAAATCGATACTCCGTGACATTATACCCCTTTTAGATGACATCACAACACTAACGTCCAGCTCTATCTCCTCAGTTAGACCCATAATTTCCTTTGACACACACCCCTTTCCACCTCCACACAAAAACACTTAACACACTGCAGCGCAAGCCGTTTACAAAAGAACTCGGCCTGTAAAGTAAAAACACAAGGTGTGTTTTACTCCCTGAGGCTCATGCTGATTACACACTCTGCACTAATGCAATGATTATCCACACTCCATCCAATTTCCTCTTGTGTGTGTGTGTGTGTGTGTGTGTGTGTTGTGTATGCATTCATACATACTTGTGTGTGTGTCCTGCTTGTAAACCACAGACCGCACACAGCACACAAAGATGACATCACCTTGCAGTGATTAGTCTGTTAGCTCAACGTCGAGCACAGCAGATGGCTGCAGCTGCATCATTCATCGAGACAGGTTTATAATTCTTATTAAAGATAAAGTGCTTTCTAAAGTTAAAAACAAAACAGATATGGAATCAAAAGTCATAGCTTTTAACTGATTTGTATCTTGCTTTCTTTGTTCTGATGTGATGAAGTCATCTTTGAGGTCTGTCTATATGACAGAAGACAGGTGTATTAGTGTGCTCTTTAATGTGGATAGGAGGGTCATTTATCTGGATTGGATAAGAGCCAAGTTTCTACCAGACATGATGACAGACATAATGGGCAAAGAGGTTCCACATGAGTTCACACACACACACACGCATCCCCCTTTCAGGACTGTATGCGTGCTGCAGCATCGCTAATGTTTGCCAAATTGTGTTATCATGTCTACAAGACAAAGAGGCATCATCTTTCCTGTCCAGCCTCTGAACCTGTGAAGCCACAGTGATAAAGATTCCCACTCAGTGTCACAGGCTATTGGCCCCCAGGAATCTAATGGCCTCGGCAGTAACAAGGCCATAACGGCTGCTTTAATGTGCCTAACCATCCTGAGAAGAGGATAAGTGTTTATAGTACATGATCTGGGGAGAGCATGACTGCCATTACACTGCCTGAATTGAGCTACGTCGACACTTAAAATGTTGTTTAGGTGTTGAAAGTTTTCAGGCCACGTGTTGCATTTGATGTTATCGTTAAAGGTCAGTTCACCCAAAATACAAAAACCTCAATTCCTGAGTTTTCTGCCTTCACCTAAATACAATAAAAGGTGAACTGGATATTTCTCGTGGTGCTGAAAAGTGACATTTAAAAATGGCAACATCTCTTTCTAGAAAGAGAGTGTCCCTGTAACTCTGGATAATCCACAGAGCACATTGTCAACTATTTCTTTGGTGGAAAGTAGCTCCAGTAAAAAAAAAAAATAAATTGATAGTGAGGTCTGTGGAAACATTCCACCGGATGTAAGTGAGAAAAATTTTTTGTTTTTTTTGTGTCATATGTTTGAACCATCCCTTTATATTCTGCTATCCTCAAAATCACACATCTATTCTAATAAATTAAATTCTTTCTGCTCTTGGCTTAATGATGGTTTGGTCAACAATAAAGTGGTTAATGCACCAATCTGATCCGCCAGATGAAAAATTATGTTAAATGCACATATATTTTTGTCTTTGTCATTAAAAAAATGCTATAAGTTACATTTATTCAGTCATGGTTGGCATGTTATGTTAGATAATAAAGTATTCAAATAAGTTCCAAGCTGTGAGGTATTCACATTTTAAATTAGATAGATAAAAATATAGAGCACTGACATCGGATCGGTGACTTGAGGTATTCAAATTGGAATCGGGAGAGAAAACATTGGGCCAGTTCATCCCTACTTAAACCCTATAGTGTATTGTCAGACAAACTAAAACACAAAATAAGACACATTAAAGTGATGGGCAGCTGTGTCACCACCACTGGTGAACTAAAGGACATTGGCCATGTTTGTAAAAGGTTTCTAACATGTCTATCATACGTCTGCATGTTGGAAAAGCTCCATTTTACACAACTACAGTAATATGCAAGACCAGGTATTTTCAAAAGTACGCACTTTGGATACTGTTTACCAAATGCTCTCGGTTTAGTGAATCAGCTTAGTGTGGAAAAAACAGTGCTTTCAAAACCATATCTGTCTGGATATGAACCTCAACAGATGGACAAAATAATGGATAGAGGTCAGAGGCAGCTATTAAAAAAAGTGGTTTCACTCAGAGTAAATGATCTATGGGGCAGTGAGGTTGTCAAAGGGAAGTCACGATGCTGGTGAAAGAAGAAGAAGGGGGAGGAAGAAGGTACAAAGGCAGCTCCAGACGCCTGCCCCTGGGAGATGGATCACAGATGTCCGACCCAGGGCCGCTCCAGTTAATTGTGAAACAAAAGCTTTACCTTCTCTTTCTCTCCGTCTTTTATGTCATACTTTTTGCTCTCCTTTTTCTTTTTCCTCTCTGCTCTCTGTCTCCTTACACTATTATTACAGCCCTCTGTGATTCACTTTTCTTGTGCCTGTGTTTACTCTCCCTTCTCCGTGTGGCGAGGAATAATCCCTGCTGTCTTCAGATGTGCAAATACCACTTAGCTGTTCAGGGCCGCCCCCAAATGACAACAGCAAACAAAGAAATTCCTCATTCCCTGCAAGTATGCATGTTTTATAAAGTCTTTGGACGATTTAACGCAAAAAGGTCAACCGAATATAGACAGTTGAAGAGGAATATGAAACAGCAGTACTTACTTTAGCTTGCAGAAGCATCACAACTGCAGTGAACTATTGTCGCAAAGATGCTTCTTTGGCAAAATAAATTAAATTTAGACAGTGGAGAGGTTATGAGTTCAACATATGAGGGGAAGCTGACTCTGAGATGAACCTGAAACTGTTGATTTAACTGGAGCCATGTCGGTGCTGATCATACCTGAGATTGAATCAAACAGGATGCATTTGTTGACGAGCCTGTGGCTGGGAAAACTAGCCTGGCAAATACCGGTTAAATTCAATTACGCCCGTTATCAGCTTGTTATTATGTCTGGAGCTTTGGGGTGTATTGTTTGATATTGTGTCAAGAAACAAACCTGACTGTGTCTTTATATGGTATAACATCTCTGAATTTACCCATGAACCATTGGGGGTGGGGGGAGGGAGATCTTTCAACAGGCTCATTTTTGTGCTGAAGCTTGTGACTGTTGGGTCCCACAGGTGGTGTAACATTATCCCATCCCCGTTCAGTAAAGTGGTCACCCTCACCTGGAGAGCCCTCACACTACAAATCAATTCACAGCTGCACAGGCCATTAGGCTGACCTCTGGTCAGTGACCAGAAGGAAGATTAGGTGGAGACATTCAGTCAGAAGTTACCATGGTTTTACACAAAATCTTCCACAAAGGTTTTACACTAAAGCACCAAACATTTTACACTAAACCAATTCCCCAAACAGCAACTGTTTTCCATAAATCAAAAAAACAAAAGCAAAAGTGTTAAGGAATTGATCAAGCAGGCTGATATTACACATATTGCATTTATTTTTGGTTTCTATCTATATATCTTACTGTATTACTTTTATTTCTTCCTTTAGTGTTACTTTTATATAGTTTTTTTGTCAATGCAACTGCAATACAAGAGCAATAATGTTCATTAATTTAACCTACATGTCTTCAAAATAGATATCCACTCAAGAGAATGCTATTTTTTGGTTTGGGACATGTTAGCTTTAACATCAGGCTTTCAGTACAATATCAGCCAAAAAGTGCAGATCCTAAGACACATTTTGCTGTATAAGATTCTTGTTTTAAAATGATTCAGCTGGAAACATTAAAAAAGTCAATATTTTCAACCATCTCATGGAGCTAACGTTAGCTTAATTAGCTAGCTAGCTACAGCTCATTTCACCTGACAAAATCGATGGTTTCCGGATAGAAATGAGAGAACCTGCTTTTGTCTACCTCTGTCTGAAATCAAGAACCCATTTCCTCAGAAATTACTGAAAAAAGTATGTGCTAAATCAACATTATCATTGTAAACGGCATTCTGTGGCAAAAGGGAAAGCCTGACAGGCATAGAAACAGTTCCTAACAGGGGCAAACGGTCACCTCCTGTGAATACAGTCAGTAATGTGAGCAGGATTAGGTCAAACCAGTGACCTGCTTTCTATTTAACATGAGTCACCTCTATTAAAACTAGGTCTGCCAAGGCAGGATGCAGAGAAAGACAGAAAGAGCGTTATTGCCGTTGGTCCTGCTGCTGTGCTCTGGCTACCAGTGGCGCAGTGGTAATAATGACCGGTCACTGCCTGCCAGTCCAAACCGAAATAGGGTTTCCATGGTGCTGGTGAAACTGGGGCCCAAACACTGGGAATCAGCCCTCTGTGCTGAGAATCTACAGTAAAAGTGAGTGAAAGTGAAAGAGCTCAGCTGGAAAGCTTGACCAGTATGACAAGGGGATTTCTTTGGACTCAAAATTTCCCATCGAATGACGATAGAGTTTGTCAGTTGACTGAATCTGGAAAGTACTTTACATTTTCATTAATTTAAGACTTTTTATTAAAGGAATATTGTTTTGTTACAAGATTAACACCACTCTCGTGTCTGTGCACTAGATACTGTATGAAGCAAGGGCCGTGCCATGGTTAGCTTAGCTTAGCATAAAATAGAAGCAAGAGGCGGATAGTTCCAGTGCATTACTTTGTGTAAAACCACAGCTCGTCATGTTTACCTTTGTGTACGGATTTAACAAAACAAGATACGAGTTAATTAGTGAGCTTTAGCGGTGCGTTTACCTTTAGGCTTAGCTGTTAAGCTAAGCTAACCTCCAGCTGGCTCTAGTTTCATAATTAGCATACAGACTAGGGTTGGTCATCATTTTCCCTCCCTTTTTCATCTGTATCTTGTTTTGTTCTACTTGTTTTGTTTGCTCGTTTTGTTTTGTTATGTTTTTATAATCTACCCTGCCCTGTAAAGCGACTTTGAGTCCATGAAAAGCGCTATATAAATTCAATTTATTATTATTATTATTATTTTCAACAATCATCATGGGCAACAATTCTGATTCCAATTACGATTCTTCCGTTCGATTCCGGTTCTTATCAATTCTCGATTTAAATTCTTTGAGGAGTGGAGTTGAAACAGTTCACATGCTTATATCACAAATAAGAGGAACATTTTATTTTCATCCAATGGTGATTTACAGTTTTACTGGTTTTTTTCAACATGAAATATGGCCACACTAGGGTGCCACTTACTCTGCTCCATGGCTGTAACACAACAAGCCCCTGTCCGCTACGCACACCAAAACTTGTGCATGTTAAATTTGGAACCGATGATCGGATTTGAAAACCAAATCTTTCAAACGATTCCAATAAAGAACCAATTCAACTGGAATCGTAATTTTAAAAACGGTTCTCGATGCCCAATCCTAATACAGACATAAGAGTGGCATCGATGTTTTGGCAAGAAAGTCAAACTATTCCTTTCATCAGAGAAAAACTAAACAAAAAATCAATTGATAATGAAAATAATAAACATTTCAATATGTAATAAATCCACAGACATCCATCTTTTGTAGTCATTGTTTTCTTTCTCTAATATAAACAGGGAACCAACTGGAACATGAAAGCAAGTTATGACATTCGGCAGTGACACAAACACAATGTACAATCTTGTGTAATCTCGTTCGCACAGCTTAAAGCCTTTTCCATGACCTAAGCCAAACTGAACATATGATACCGCCTTATCGCACACTACACACAGACTGCCTATTGTGGAGGGTCATAACCTTTCATGATTAGCATACAGCTGTGAGGCTGAGGTCCCTGAGTGAATCCAGTTCCAGCTTAATCAATATTCAGACATGTCTGATACAACATTAGCTGGTTAAAAAAGACAGGATACATGGGAGGGAGGAAAGCAGGAGATGCTGAACTCAAGTGAATTGAACACAGCAGAGTTTAATGAGCCTGCAGTTGCTCAGGGACTAGATAAAGTGCTGGAGGCCATGCAGCTGCAGAACCCACCGTCTGTCTGCCGTGCATTCCCCTGAGACTGACCCCCAGCTTGCCACAAAGGAACAAAACCCACTGCAGATTCTTTCTCCTCATTTCACCCGACCGGAGGGTCCTCCCGACCCCCCGCCCCCTCTGCCCTCCACAAGTCATTCTTTGGATGTCTCTTTCTTTCTATAGGGGAGGGTATGTTCCACACAAGCCTACCTTCAATTGATAGAGGGGGCAAGTGTAGGGCGAGGGCTTTGTTATTATGAGGACCCCACCCTGTTGGATTCCCAGTAAACAGCAATGCGGTAGAGCCGCTGGAGGTGGATGTACCCCCAGGAGAGGCTCATCTCTGGGAGCCACAGGGGGGGCCCAGAGGACGGAGAGAGAGACTGAGAAAATGGGGAGCAAGTAATAGCTGGGGAGAGGAGAAAGAAGGGTGATTAGCTCCAGTGCTGCCTAATCTAATCAGTGTGCATGACTGCCCCACAGTGTAGCATGGAAGGGTGGAGACACGTAGAGAGTAAAGAAAGTATTGTATCATTCAGGAGGCTATGGAGGGTTGGGAGAGTTAAATCAGTTGTTTCAGAACAGGAGGCCACATGAGAAAGGTCATCACGTAAACGCCGCTGGACACTGTCACATTTCACATGGACGTGACGTAGTTTGAGCTCTTACTTTGCTCTTTGACATGTTGTAAAACAACCATCACTCACTGCAAGTGCCATGGAAAGTCAAAAAGGTTGATCCAACACCCAAATGAAGAGGAGAGGCTCATGGCTGGGCTTAATTGGAAAGTTACCAATACTATGACTCCCTAACTGACCTCATTTTAGTCACGTGGGTATGTTACAGATAAATTCATTCCTTCATACAATCTGCCACCTACCCCTAGAAAGTACAATGACAGAGAACAAACAGAGTTATCTCTGTGGGATCACTTCATACTTCATAACAGAATGTCATTCCAATCTAATTATACCGTAATATGCACTTATTTTGATAGTCGCGACAGATGCGAAATAGTAGGTGTGTTAAATATCAGGGTCATAAAATTAATGAATCGTCCACCATGAGAATGGAGAATCTATTGCACAGGTGTATTTAACTAGATATTGTTAAATAATTGTTACCGAGGTAAATATGACACTTAAAAATGAAAAAACGTATTGCTTTCAGGTGATATCGGCCAGCCCTATTAGGGTTGTCACTTTTTATTCAAAATTGGAACTACAGTAGGGTTTGAAAGTAGGAATCTGTAATAATGTGTTTGAATTTAAAATATATAAAAACAACTGCCTTGTACTCCAGCAGGAGGCCCTCTTGCTAGCTAACTATGCTACTGTTGTTGTTTTTGCTAACGGACAATAGAGAAAACTAGCATGAGGCGCGCTGAATGCTGAGTCAAAACACCAATACACTGATAAGTAATGTGTGGAAGCAGAAAATGGAGCTAAAAGGTAAGGATGTTTTCTGACATAAAACACTGTTAGCATTTCATTAACGTTAGCTTGCTCCTCAAAATGAGGCAGCAGGAGCACCTCAAATTAGAAACATCAATTCTGCAATGTAGTTTAACTTATTTCTGGCTTTATATGTTACGTTTAAATGAATTCAAGCAAATTACGTCAGTTGGAATTAGTTCAAACGTGATTTTTCAGCCTCCGGACAACAGTGGAAAATGTCAGAGAACAAAGCCTGTCGGACGCTTTTCTCTTACTCTGTATGTGCAGACTGTGATACAGACTTTTCCAGTACCGGTGAAACAGACCGTCTCTGAAATGGCTCTATAAAAAAAAAAAGAAACAAACTCGGACACACAGCTGCTTTTAATTCACTCAGAAATACTCATTTAATAAGCTTGGAACAGATATCCTTATAACGTAATGTGACCCAGTTAGGATTTGTCTCAATTTTAAGACCGTCTTCCTCGCATTACGTAAATTGTATAGCCAAATAAAAAAATGTTTAGGGCAACAAGACACGTATTTAAAGAAACCTCTGTGATGTGTGATGTTTTGATTTCGTTAGAGCACTTCCTAGATGCTCCTGTTGAAAGTTTTATTGACCGCACTCGTTGAAAAACAAAGGAATACTGTGGGGCGAAATAATGACCCCAAAAAAGCGCTGATTGTCAAAAACAGATGTTGCTGGGAAAGTCAATATTCTAACTCCATGTACAAGTGCAACAGTAGTCTGAGGAAATACGATGCATATCAACCAGCCTTGTTATCAGGGCCATCTACACTTGAGGATATCTACAGCCGGGCTTTGCTGTTACAAACTGTATTCCAGATGTTAGTCCCAGCCGGCCGGAGTCATCTGTTTTAACCTCTGACACAGGAGCAGCCATTCAATTAGTGGATTTCACACTCTGGTCATGGTGACACCACGGCACTGGCTTTGGTTTCAAGCACACACTGATAATGGCGAGGTCGGATTTCCATCAGCAGCTAAATTTACACTCATAGGTGCCCAAAAGTGTTTATTTAGGATCCATATGCATGGAGATGTCTAGAACAAATCCTCCACTGAAAATAGTCCCCATACCAGAAGACACATACTGACCCAATCCCATAAACTGCCGCCAGCATCCTGGATTAATGACAAAAGCACTGCCATCAAAGCTCAAGAAAAGCACGAAAGGCAGATGATGTGGTCTGCTTAAATGGCATAGCAGTTAAACTTTGGTTTTATTTAATTTTTGCGTGCATTGAAAGTATCACCAAATGCATCATCTGCACCGGGCAAAAAGGAGGCTGGTAATATTTTATTTCCATGCTTTGAAAGTTTACCATTCTGTTTAGGAAAGGAGAGTAAAAAGAAAAAAAAAAAAAAACATAAAAGAAGCATCTGCGCTGCTAGGCTGCGAGGAGAGAGAAACGCATGTATTTTTTGCTTTTCTGTGGCCTAAACGGAGGGTCGTAATGAATGAAGCCCAGCCTTTTTTTAATGGGCCGAGCACAGAGCCCTGAGGGACCACGTGCACTGGCACATAATCTCAAACCACTGGCAATCCCTGACACTGGACTCCAACAAACCACCATCTTTAATGCTAGTCACTCATTCAGTGATGACCTAAGCATCATTAAACATCTGAAGCTCAGTTGCGTGCCTTTAAAAAAAGAGAAATTACACGAAATGACTCAAGCTAATTACAGAATATAGAGTCATGACCGAGACCACACAGCGGCCACACAGCTGCGACTTTTGCAGATGGTAATAAGTGGCAACAATACATTGAACTACAACAATTTAGCACATTGAATTTATGATAAAAAAACAACAAAAGCTATGGTGTTAATAAAGTAGCAGAGAAAGCAAATTCCAAGTGGAAAAAGATTCATATGGCTCTGATCTTTCCTACCACAGTGAATCAGTGACTGAGGTTTGGAACAAAACATCCCTCATGAAAACAGTGTCTATTAAACACTGCAATAAAGAGCATCACACATGGAAACAAATCATTGCTTGTTGGGAGAAAGCTAAGCAGGGGTTTCCTTATGCAAAATACATAAACCGTTTTCCTGACTTTGGTTACATTGTGGTCCAAAGACTTCAAGGTCTCTGCCCCCAGGAGCCCTTTGTCTTCCACACACAAACACTGGTTTACAGGTGAGACCGGTTCTCAGGTTTACTGTTGAAACACAGCACGAAAACAAGACAAGAATCTCTGTCTCAGCACTTTGTCGAGACAACTGACAGACTTTCTCTTGAAGTTACAATAGCAGGGCAACCTTAGACCTTTAATCTATCCACCGACCAGGGTTCAAAATTAGCACCATCCACCAGCCAAATGCTGGTAAAAGGCTGGTAGATTTGCTTCACTCACCAGCCAAAAAACAATGGTAATCTATTGAGTCGCTGGTAAAATTTGAACATTTATTAGCCATTTGGCTGGTGGACAAAAAAGTTAATTTTGGACCCTGCCATCGACACACAGCACCTGGGTCAGGTGTTTGGGGTCACTGATGCTTTTGATGGGGGCTCTCATGGAAAATTAAAACTTGGTTATATGTAGAGCTGGGAGAATAAGTTGATTCATTGATTCAAATGTACAAATTCCAGTGTCTCAATTGTGATGATATGTTGGTTTTCTTGGTTTTATTTGATGGTAAATTAAATATATTTGGCTTATGGACTGTTGGTCAGACAAGACTGTTGGAAACTTTGAAGACATTATAGACGAAACCATAGTTGGAGTGTTTCATATGTGTCTTTTCCATCTTTAATACAACTTTTACCTGTTAACAATGCACATGGTATAACATAATAGATGAATAAAAGAAAAAAAAATGTAAGTTGGATTTTAATAAACAACTGCTGTAACTAATGATAAAGGAAGATGTTTAGTCAATTGATTGACATTAATCAGCAATTATTCTGATAATAGATGTTTTTAAGTAAAAAATACAAACATGGTCTTGTTCAAGCTTCTCAAATAAGAAAACATGCCACTAAAAATATGATAAATTGAATATTTGGGGATTTTGGGCTACTCTTATATGAATCCAATTTAAAAACCCATTTCCGTTTTTATGTTAAACCATGTGGATGGTCACTTTTATTAAAGATGTTACAGACACACAGATGAATTAAAACGGTAATAACGAACGAATTAAATGGCATATACTCGTGACTGACGACTGTCACGTACAGTATCAGGGGGTCATACTGTGCTGCTGCATTGCCTGGCAAAGCATCAGTCTGCTCGGCTTCCCTGCCACGAGTTTCCCCTTCACTGCAGCTCTGGGAGAAAATACCACTACTATAAAAAGACGTGGAAACACTTGGATGAAAGTCACAATATGTGTGGCTAAGATTCTTCAACGAGGGCTTTTTCCATAGACGAATAACCACTATTGTTGTAGAAAAGTAGTTGTTAAAAAAAATAGTTTTTCTACTTACGCCTAACTGCTGGCGGTGCGATTTTTTTGAAGCGGCGCCTCTAAAGTCCAGCAGGGTCTTTATGGGTGTCTTCCTCGTGCAGTTTAAGTCTTCGGGTTTGATTTGAACTGTTATTATTTTTTCCCCCTTTAGTGTCTCTTCTTCATCCTCCACGTTTTCTCCGGGAACCACAGAAGAATGAATGGTTCCGTCCTCCTCTTCTGCCCCCAGACATACTACCGTTGGGATGGGAGTGACTGCCCCCGTTAGCTCCCTCCCCCCATCCACCAATCACTGCTGTTCAGACTGGACTCATGAGGATAGCCTACATTATTTATTTGATGTCACTATATGTGGAAATGCTACGTGAATGACCACTGCTGTGCTGTTGGAGGCAGAGAAATGTGTGCTTTTTTTCTCCCCTTTTACAGATTAAATAGAGAAATTAAAAGATGCATAAAACCAACATTTCTCAAATCAAAGTGTGCGGTCCCTGAATGGCTCACATGCAAGCATCATGGGATACCTGTGGTGAAAAGTAGCCTACATTTACACAAGTACTACTTTCTGAGGTACTTGTGGTGTAGTATTTACATTTTATGCTGCTTTATACTTCTCTTTCACTACATTTTATTGGGAAATATAAGACTTTTTATTCTCGGCTACATTAATCTGACAGTTTAAATTGCTTTGCAGATTCAGATTATCAATAGAATATATAAATCAACTAATACATTATGATGTATTATTATGGATTAAACTGCCTAGCTGAAATTAGCTCCACCTTTTCCAGCTGCAACATTAAAGTGATGAACACATTAATGCATCAATAATTATAATCCAGTAATATGATATTATTATTATTCTGAAATGAGCCATTCTGCATGAGTACTTTCATTTTTGGTACTTTCAAATAATCATTATGCAAAAAAATACTCTTTACTAGATCATAGTGAGCATTGTTCACTTTTCTTCTGACATTTTATAAAACTGCAAACGATAAAGTGGAAAAGGAAAGTGTTCGGCAGATTAATCGATTATAAAAAAAATTGTCAAATTAATCCTTACTGGCTGTAATCTGCAAACTGCATTATTGGTTCCCATTTTCTTCCAAAACAAACCTTTACATGTGTTAAAGAGGAAATTTAACATTTCGTAATCTATGTAAGCAGATGTTGTCTTAGCATCTCTGATTACCTCTCACTCTAAAGACAAGCTATTCACACAGTATTACTTTGACATTTGAGTAGTCTATATGTCACATTCTCTCTAAATTGGAGTCTTAACCTTTATTGGGAGGCTAACAGCTGAGCTAAAGACTTACAGCTATGCATGTATTCAGGTCCAACATGTCCGTCTATATACGTTGCACAGCAGAGAGCCATACTTAGCATTATTTCCAGACGTGTCTATGAATGCATCTCCCAGTCTCCCGTGTTGTATTCTTGCAAAATCCAGTGTGAGGACGTGCAGGAATGGTACACGACAACAACTTTTTGTATATTCATTCATGCTTTGCAGGGCAGTGAACGAGTGTGAATGGACTATTTTGAGACTGTTGTGACTAGGAGGGGAACAACTGGAGCCAGGACCTCGGTGCCCTCTTATTTGTGCTCCTCGGTCGGTCGAATGAGACTTGAATGCAGTGAAAACACAAGGGAAGTCTCGTGACTTGTTCCGGGAGTTTCTGGCTAAACAACTCTGCAGTTATTGTCAATAATAACCGCCCTGATGTTATCCACCCAGTTCCTGGGATCATTAACCCTGACTGACCTTTGGTTTGACAGTCAGAATGAAAGCACAATAGAAATACTCCTATAACACATGACTGAGGTCTGCGCTCTCCAAGTGCCCTTATAGTTTAATATGTATTGGAAAATAAAAAAATAGTTATTTAAACTTTATTGCGCACATATTCCCTCTATGTATGCCCTTGTACCTACCAGCTAAATATTTAATTGGTATTGCATATGTACAGAATGTTTACACTGTAATTCGTGGGCTTTAATCTGAAGAATAACCTGTTTGAGAATAAGATAAGGGAAGTATACTGAGACCATGCTTTGCTAAATACCTTTTATCTTAATATAAATCAAGAAGCAATTGAGTTTTTATCTTCTAAAGCTTTTCTGCCTGTAAATACTCCTTAAGAGTGATTACATGCTTTTGGAACAACAGAGATAAGATGCACCTTCTGCTGTGTGAGAGAGTGGAACGAAAACAAAATGGTATTAACATATCGATGTGAGGGTTCCAGCCTAACAATGCCTTCTTGAATGTGATCTTATATATCTGTGGTAGTCTGCCAACACAGAGAGGAAAATTGTTGGGGGTATCTTTTTCTTTTTTTTTTTTTTTTTGGTTAAGGTGTGATGATGAGCTGTCGGATTTCCCCCCTTCGGGTTCAACACATTCCAGACTGCACTGGTCAGTAGGATTTTAATCTGTTTTCACAGGCACAACACAGACAGACACAATCTTGTTTTGGCATTCCAGTCCCACTTCACTCTGAGACCTTCAGTGTCTCCTTGTGGGCATACCAGAGGGAGAATCAAGGGTGGCAGACGTTTTGTGTCCCACATGTGCTCACCATCAAAATATCTGAGCCTCACGCCAGCTATCATATGTTTTATGCTGTCGTATCTTTTACACCATCCTATCTTCCTGGGGCATCACACTGGTGGCACACATAGCTTTGTCACAGCTGACAAAACAAAAACGGGGCGACGTCAGCGCCGGCGAATCCCAGTGTTGATTCAGCAGAGGAAAATCAAGAGTGTTTGTCACTCTGTAAGGCAGACTTCACAGGGCCGCGTCAAAGTGCAGGATCAAGTGTGAAAGACACACCAAAACCACTTTGAAAGAAGTATGAGGAGGAGATGAGATGTGACACTCATAATGACATGATGGAATAACGTGTCAGAAGGGGTAGATCACCACAAGCGGGGCATGAGAAGTGCAAAAGTGGTCTGCAGCCGAGCTGAGAAACTCACAGGGCCTCTGGTTTTAGATGAACGGCACACAGTGGCAACATCTAATTAAATGAGCTATCCCATGATTTCGAAACGCTAAGTTCTGATTGTAGAGTAAACTTACAGAACAAGCGAGTGACAAATTTGTAGCCTCAGCAATGTAAGAAGTGCTTTCTCAGAAACATAAAATAATCATGTGGTATTCTCGTAGTCGCCCATTACCAAAATCCCAGTTTAAATTCCATTTAACAGCCACTTGTCTCCTTTTTTAAAGCACATATACACTTGAGTTCACACAGTCACTTAGAAAACATTAGAAACCACTTATTCTTAAAAAGCAAAATAACAAAAAGTAGATTATGTTTTTAAAATTTAAACATGCGAGTGGCTCACACAGTTGCCTCGGGCGGGCCATATGGAGTGGACGGTTACCAACTAAATAATTCAGTAAAATACGACCTCAAATCTCAAAAGCCACTCATTAATTAAGCATTAAAGTTCATTCTGGTCGTTTGACAGGGAAAATCCTAACTCAAGGTCCACTTACTGGCTTTTTCTGGAGCTTTCAACAGTGAGTTTCAAAGCTCTGGAACAGGCGAGCAAGTGGACTTGGGTCAAAATTGATTTGTCAAACCACTCATTAATACTTTGTGAGACTTAGATAAGAAGATAGATACCACTCTTCTACATGTCCGTTAAATATAAAGCTAAATTAGCTTAGCTTAGTATAAAGACTGGAAACCGCTGGCCTGGTAAAGCTCACTAAATAACACAGTATATCTTTTTTGTTCTGTACAAAAACCAAAGTGTAAAAATGAAAAGTTGTGGATTTACAGGGGTTATGTTTTGGACTATTTCTTGGCCAGGCTAGCCGTTTCCCCTTGTTTCCTGTTTTTATGTTAAGCTAACTTTCTCCTGGTTGTAGCTTCATATTCAGAAAACGGAGTGGTATCAATCTTTATATCTAACTCTCGGAAGGAAAGTGAATTTTCCAAAACTATTCCAATAATGGTAAACTCATACCCAGCTCAGTTCAGGATTATTGTTTCACAATCATACTGTACAAACAGTAGAGCCCACACTACGACATGAAAACCAACAACACAGCTTTGGCTTCTATGCTGATGGTTCTAACAATTAAAGAAAACAAGAGTCCGTGACATCTGACTCTATACAGCTCTCCTGTTATCCACAGTAAGCTGCATTGTTGTTTGCCTTGCTCAGATGCCAATCAATTCACATGGCAGGTTAAGGGTCACAGCCCACATTAGGACAGGGCCGCCCACTCTCTGCAGGGAGCATTTCCTGTGGTAGTCTGCGTGCCAGTGGGAGGAGGTCAATCGCCAAGAGGCCAAATGTCAAAGAGGGTGGATGTCTTAAGGAAATTAGTTTCTCCTGCTTAGATTCTAAATATGCAAAACATCCCTTTGGAAGTATCGGCTTTTTATTCTTTAGTATGTTAGTTTCCCAGGATGTGGTGACACTCTTTATCCACAGCAGCAGCCCAGGAGATATATCACCATAACTCTATTTGATTACCTCCTTGAGAACTTTACATTCATGAATGATTGGCATGTGGGAGTAATTGCAGAAGGCATAACAAAGGGGATACCTCAAGTGCACAAGAAATTCCTCACATTTTCCACCTCTAAACAGAAATACACTGCTTACCCATAAAGCACCTACTCGTTAACTGGAAGGGGAACAAATAACGTAAAAAACACACAAAAAACACTTAATATTAGCATCCGGAAACAGTTTCACAGCATTTTGGCCACTTTATTATGCTATTTTTTTGTGTTCCAGAACCAAAAAAAAGAAATAAATTAGATAACACATCTTAAGCCTCTGCCAGTAGGCACTTTGCAAAAACAAAGTAGAGCACACTTAATTTAAAGGCTTTTAAACTTGAAATATAACATTTTGGCTATATAGGGGCAATGCGCACATCACAACATTGACCTATTATCACCTTATAAAAAGGTCTTGTTAGCAAACGGTTGCTTATTTGCACATCCAGCAGATATGGAGCACCATTAGCATTCATTTGCAGTCGCGTTTCTGGCAACTTTACAAACGTAACTCCAATATTCGCTCTCCTTTTAGCTTTGTTTTTGCTCTCCACGTGTGGCCTCATTATCTTGCACATTACTCTGTGATTTGGTGACATATAGTTCCCTACAGAAATCTTGTCCTGGCGATGGTCACATGTTTAAAAAGGTAACCTCTAACATTTTGCTCTCTCCTGTACAATCATTGAAAAAGCTCCAAAAAGACACCATCGTTTGCTTGGTATTGAAATATTTCTCTCAGGTTTAAAAACAGCCATTTTTTTTGTTTGACAGCTTTGCGGCTTCTCACTGGTAGACAAATGAAGTGCAAATACCTGAAACTGCAGGGAGGTATAGTCTTTACAAATCAGCAACATGTGTAGCTGACAGCATTTACTCAATCGCCTTAACTAAACCTCCGAAAGCAGAGCAGGGACACAGAGATCAATAACAACGGCAGCATCTGTCAGTCAATTAACGACTGTTAAGTTTCTCCGCTGGTTGATGAAAATGTAAAGAATCTAGTTGGTCATAAAAAATAAAATCTATAAATCCTCATCCTCATCGTCATTGCCATCTAAGCCCAGGGTCCCCAGGCTCCAGTGGGGCCTGGGTCACATCTGGGGTCATCACTGGGGAAGTTTATCGGCACGGCCCCCTTCTGGTATTGCTGAAGCCTACGGAGGAGGTAGTCTACTACTGTGGGGAACTGAGCGGATAGTTCATTCCTCTCCTCTGGATCTTTTTCTATGTCAAACAGCATCACGGACTTCAGTGGATCCACCCTGGAGCGGCTCGACTCGGAGCTGTTGTGGCCGGGCCGCGGGAACCAAACGTCACAGCCTTCGAGGAAATAAGATGGACGTTAGCAGCAGTAAGAACATTTACACAAGTACCGTACTCTTTGAGGTACTTTACTTGAGTATTTCCATTTAATGCTATTTCAAAAGTTCTTGTTGGAGCCATTTCATTGGCAACCAGCATGTGACGCTGGGGGTGGAAAAAAAAGTTTACTTCAATGTGGCCTAATTGGTTCAGCTGTGGTGCGCACAGCAAGGTCACAGTTTTTAGACCGTGGTTAGGTGTATGGTGAAAACGTGGTTAAGTGTATGATGACGTGGTAAGACTAAAAGATGAACTATTATGTTTGATTAGTTTTGTTTTTCATTTAAAATAAACAGATTGTCATATCCAGCTTTAAGTTTTGAACTCCTGCGTATCTACACCGAGGCCACGCGTTAATTACCGACCAAACAAAACAAAGGAACAAATGTCCGCCAACACTTCTACTGCAGTACATATCAGAGGGAAATATTGTACTTTTTACTGCAGTGCATTGAAAAGACAAATGATAAGCTTATAAAATACAATGCATTGTTAAAGAATAAATCAGTGGCTCCTGACATTTTTGGCTTGTGACCCTTACAAAAAACCAGCATCTAGTTGAGGCCAGTCACATTTTAGATGTCTATAAGTAATTCATTTAGAAAGGGCAAAAAAGGGTAAAATTATCCAATAATTTACAAAAAGATAATACAGTTTGGGTGTGTTTTATCTTCTTTTTTTTCTGCAATAAATCATCTCACAACCACCCAGATTTATCTTGTGACCCTTTGGAGGGGCCCGATCCCTAGATTGGGAACCATTGGACTAAACTAACTGTATATAAAGCAGGCAAAACTAGTTTCACCTCTGCTGTCTTTTCTACATAACAAGTACTTTTACATGGATACTTTAAGTACATTTGGCTGATAATGCTTCTGTATAACATAATGCTTCTTCCACCACTGATTAGCAGAGATAAGAAGTCAATGTGTTTCCGTGCATAAGCGTGTTTGATTTCACGCTTCCCACTTAGACTAAACATGTCATTACGGGCGACAGGAGATACTGACCTGGGTAGCCAGTCAGCAGCTTCCAGTTTGAGGATCGAATGGCGGCGTGAATGGACACATTGAAGCCAGAGTTGGCCCGGGAGGCTCCGCTGACCACCTGATCCAAAGTTAACTGACGCTTGGTGCCAGGACCTGCAGAGAGCAGAGGACGGAGCCGATCATGGAGGTCATAGAGCTTTAAAAATATGTATTAAACTAAAAAAACGCTGATTAAGACAATATTAAACTACCACGGGATACAAACGCCCTCTGTGGATGTCTATGTAAACCATACGAGTCGGTAGACTGGCACCAAATGTCAGTGCATACCTGGGAATCAAGTGAAGGTGTCAAAATAAATATACCAATAAGAAAGGCCTCTTTTTGTGCTGTAAAATCAACAGGGAAACAGCAGGACTTGAGCACTTTAAAACAATCCTTTCCTTTAAGAACAGAGATTGTTGTGTGTATGAATTTCCTCAAATACGTGGAACTTTTAGGGCTGGAGGAATTTGACAAATATGGTGGTAATGTGGTCTACTCAGCAGCACCAGTCTTTTCATTTCTGCCAAGCACAATGAATAATTTGCCATTGCTGCAGTTGGGCAGGTTTGAGCGGTAAGCAAACGAGGAACAAGGGTCAGCGTTACAAACTGGCATCATTTTTTCCAGTTTCATAAGGCAAAAGTAAATAATTTATCTTTGTTCTGAGGATGTCCAGACATTTCTGCAGCCTCCTGCCACGAGCTATTTCTGCTCTAACGGAAAATGTGTCCCAGAAGTGAGCACACCTCTTTTCCCTGGCCTTGAGAGTATTCTCAGGTTCACGCTGTGTTTGACCCCAACAATATGGTCCTGATTAGACAGATTTGCAAGTAATTTCAGCGTCCTAACGCTGTCAAAAACAAGTATTTCCTCACATTCTTAGCGTATAGACAAATCGCCACCCACACAAAGCCCACGTTCCCATCGTAGCTCGTTTTTATAGAGTAGATTCAACCACAGCGACATTTCCGATCTCAGCGTTTTTGCAACCACATGATAAAAGCTCTGACATTGAATTCTTCAGTGATCATTGCGCAAAATGACATGTGGGTCTCTTAATTGCTCTCACATGCATTAAGCTGGGTTACTCAACGTGGCGCAATCTCTGAACCTAGAAACCAGATTTGTATAAAACAATTAGACTTGCAGAGCTCTAATCCTTTGCATAAGAAGGGTAAAGTGCGGTATTGACATTATGCCAGATTCAGGTGTTAAAACGGTTATGTAAGCAGGCGGGTTAGGTTTAATTTCTAGCTCTTCTTACACTTGCTTCTTTAAGGAAAAGGGGCCTCAAAACCCCAACTGTTCATTTCTTACATTCATTCTTTGCATAAGCGCCTCAAAGCAGGGCCTTGCTCATCTGGATCCACAGCAGGAGAATCCACAAATGGGCTCAAGAAAAAGGAGGGAGGCGAGGGGGAGGAAGAGTGAGAAGAGACCCTGAGAGAGCAGAGGAGTATGGAGGGGAAATTTGGAGGCGATTTAAGGCTTGGGCCAAGTCCAGGGTTTCTCCGCGAGAAGTTCAGGGACCCCTCTGTGACCCATTTAGCCGGGATCCCTCTTCTCACCCAGAGTGAGAGCAAAGAAGGGGGATTTTGAAAAGCAACTTGAAAGGAGAAAGTATGTTAAAAGGGGACAAAGCTCTTTTATGAGCTAAATAGAGAAACCAAGAGAAGAAGCATGAAGGGAGAAAAGGAAGGAACAAACGTGGAGGAGCAGGGTCTCAAAGAGAGTCTGGGTTAATAGGAAAAGAGGAATCTCCGCCTTGAATGCATCAGGAGGAGCCGGTTGTCACTGTGGTGGCCGACAATAAAGAATCTAACATAAAACATGAATGCTTGTGAAGCAGCCGTGCTTTTCTCTCATCATCCAGAGGATTTAGATCGTAATGACCAACAGTAAACTTGGACGATAGTTTGAGCTCCGCTGGCTTATAGCTGTATAAACAGTGGTGTAAAAAGAAATGCAATAAATCAGTGATTAGACTAAAAAAATAAACTTTTTATGTAAACGGGCTATTTGGGTGTTTTCCCAGTAGTTCATGGTTAGATGAGGTTGTAGGTGAAAACGTCATTCTTTTGTGTATTGTCAAAAGGGATTATTTCAGCTTTACGGAGCGTTTAAGTGCCTTTCAGCTCATTGTTTTGTTTTTACGGCCCACAACTTTAATGTTTTAGTCCGCCAACCCCCCCATCAACCTTGTTTCCAGTTGCAGCAGTTAGTGACTGGCTGGTGAACATAGTGGAGCATTTAGCAGCTACAGATCCAGATATTTTTCTCAAGAGTTGGTGGAGACCAAAACAGAGCTAAAAAAGGAGGAACTTATGTCCAACTGGATGTGTAAATAGGCAACTGTTGGCTTTTATAAAGACTTTATAAAGAGAGGATAGGTCAGCGCACCCAAAAATAAATCAATTAATGCTGCTTTGAGCTGTAAAAAAAAGTTGACTTGAACCTTCTGGTGAAGGACAATCTTTTCGCTGTGTACCTGACACAGGTACAACACACGACGGTTCCTTACACATATTTACATTTAGTTACCTTACCTTTTGTACCTGAAATGCTGTGTCCACACAAAATGAGAGGCAAATTTTGCCTTGGGTTACTTGCCCTAGTTTAACCATAAGGGATCATTTGTGTTTATTTGCGTTCCTCGCTCGAGACGCGCCGGTGTAGATACCAACAACGTTTCTTTTCGTCCTCGACCATGGAGGAAATAACCACTACCACTGCTTTGTACTTGTTGTAGAAGTCTGAGATACGTTGGAAAACTAAACAGCGTCATGTCTGGGTTCATAACATCATCCGGAGGATAGGCTTTGGCGACACAGCGTTGCGCAAATTTTTCACTCAAGTTTAAAAATGTAAAAACTTGACCTTATGACATGAAAGCACAATGCAAATTTGGGTCTATTTGCTTCTTTGCATTGGACTTTGTATCTAATCGCGCTGCGCAAAACGTTTGAGTCACATTTGGTGTGAACACACCATAAGAGTAGTATTTCTCACCAGCCTCCCTCTAGTGAACGCCAACAAGTCTGAAGCTGAAGTTGAACCCAAATCTCTGTAACATTTGGCAGGTGACCTTCACCGTGGATTTAGTTGCAGACTATATTGTACATTTCATGTTAAATCAGGGCTGGCCGTCACTGTTACACACTGACTCAGGTGGACATGTGATCTATACTAACCTTTTAAGGTTCCAGTTTCATGTGATAGACACCAGCAACCCCTTAGAGCTTTATAAAAAAACAAACTCCTTTTTGCATCCAATTACCAATTTATACTGCAGTGCTACATACGGTATTGATAAGTTATAACTAGTCTTCTACCACACCTACTATATGCTGGAAGAGAAGAAAACTACTGTACTAAAATGTATTTCTTATTGCCATTATGTTATTTATGTTCAAAGTGCAGCAAAATGTCCTCCTCCAAATACTACTTTATATTTATTGTTTAACAAGAAAGAGAACCACTCACACAGTCCCACCAAACAAAAAAAAAAAAAAAAAAAAAAAAAAAAAAAACACACACACACACACACACACACACACACACACACACACACACACACACACACACACACACACACACACACACACACAATACTGAAAACAGTATAACAAATACCATTTTACCAAAATTAAAGGACCTCTACTGATAATAATCCAGACACCATGTGAGATTTGCCTCCAGCCAGATTCCTTATACACTCTTTATCCACTCAAAACAAATTTCAAACACTCATAATAAACGATGTGGATTTCTAATGTGAGTTTAGTCCAACGTTATGTAGCACTATGCTATTCTTAGGCCCCAGTCTGCTTTGACGCGAGTTAATTGGATTCACAATGTCTAGTGGATTTGTAAATCCCGGCTCAAACAATGAGCGTCTTGATACTACAACTTGGCCACAGTGGGAAGAGAGAGAAAACAGTAGAACTACAACATTAGAAATGAAGGGACGCACATCGCAGACATCGAAACATCGAAACACAGAGAGGAACATGAGGTTTTCATCACTGGGAGATGATTAATGGTTAAAGAAATGCTCTCCATTTCTCCGTACTGGTTTCCTCCAACAGACCAAAGACATGCAGGTTAGGTTTACCAACAATGAACTAAATGGTTGTCGGTCTATATTTGTCAGCCCTGTGACAGACTGGTGACCAGTCGCCTCTCTCCCAGTGTGAGCTGAGAAAACCTCCACTCCGCTCCCTGTGACCACGAACAAGATTTATAGATAAAGGATCAATGGATGAGTTTAAATCAGTAGTTCCTAACTAGGGTGAGAGGTCACCGGATGATTAAAAGAATATTAAAGGAGACATACACTACTGTTCAAAAGTTTGGGGTCACTTAGAAATTTCCATTCCACTCCATTACAGACAGAATACCAGCTGAAATCTGTTGCATTGTTTTTTTAACCAGGCCAGAAGTTTTCAGATGACATTATGTGCTTACATAATTGCAAAAGGGTTCTCCTATGCTTTCTCAGTTAGCCTTTTAAAATGATATCAGATTAGTAAACAGAAGTTGCCTTTGGACCATTGGATGAATGGTTGCTGATAATGGGCAATGTAGATATTACATTAAAGATCAGCCAATTCTTTCCATAACAGTCGAGAACCCTTTTGCAATTATGTAAGTTCATAATGTCATCTGAAAACTGCTGCCCTGATAAAAAAAAAAAAAAACAATGCAATGGGTCACTTAGAAATTCCCATTCCACTCCATTACAGACAGAATACCAGCTGAGATCAGTTGCATTGTTTTTTTTTTTTTTTTTTTTTTTTTTAAATGGAATGGAAATTTCTAAGTGACCCCAAACTTTTGACCGGTAGTGTATTATGCTCATTTTCAGGTTTATTCCTGTATTTAGGGTTTCTGCTAGGGATAAACCAGTTATCGGCCCAGGATATTTTTTGGCAGTTTGCAGATCAGCGTTTTATTAGCCTGATAACCAATGAAGTTAATTAATTAAAAAGTGCCCTACTTTGGCTCCGCTCAGCTCTGTCCCTCTGCTTCGGTCTCACTCACCACTAAGTCTGACTTAATGTCCCACCCACAACACTATCTGACTGTTACTGTGTATCATGTTGAAAGTTTCTAATTTGTCAAATAGTTTCTTAAAGCATCTAAACAAAGTTTTGTGTTGGATTTTGTAACATTCCAAAATCTTAATTTTTACTTGAAGATTTTCATTTTCACTGTATATGCATATCGGTTCCAAATATCGGTTATCGGTCTTATTAACTAATAATAACCAGTATAGGCCTTGAAAAAAAACAGCAGTGTGTATGTAAGCACTGCAGTAACGTGCCTGGAGCAGAGGACTATAAAAAAAATCAACTTGAGTCGAGAGTAGAAAAAACTTTTGGAAGGGGAGTGTTCAGAAGGGTCTGAAATCTGAGGGGTTTTTGGTTAAAGCAACACTAGAGAACTTCTCCCGCTTCGGTCCCCCTACATGTTGTCTCATTGGAACTACAGCTCGCGCTACCTGATCCGGCAAACATGCACAATGTAATGTAATGTAATGTAATGTAATGTAATGGACAATTCCGCTTCCAACCTGTAGGGGGACCGAAGCAGGAAAAGTTCTCTACTGTTGCTTTAAAGGGATTACTCTATATCCGTTTACCTCATTATTTGAAGCTTTGGCCACGTTTAATATGAACATCTGTAACATTAACATTATATATACTGTATGACAGAAACCAAGGAAAAGCATAATAGGTCCAATTTAAAAAAAACTAAAAGAGTCAGCAGCCGTGCTAGCAGCTCTGCGAGTCTTTACCTAAGCTGCTCGTATACAGCGTCAGAAGTGCTCGTTGGACGGTCAGATAACTTCAGAATCCATCTCCCCATTACACCTTTCCAACGCCAGGGCTTTGAACTTCTCTCTTACAAATAGTTGTGTCAAGAATGAAAAAAGAGAGAGCTGTGACTTCTCATGTGAACAACACTATGAATGTGTCCATGAGAGACTGTCTGAAAACGTGTGCCCTCATTCTCATATTTATGCAATATCACACCCAGTTGTTGTCGAGACATTTCAGCCGACGCACCAGTTTTGGTTGAACCGTTCACAAGTTAACTCACATCCACAGTCAAGGCCATAATGAAGGCTGTGATGAGGGGACATGATCCAGCATTCAATATTTACTGTACATGGAAACAAAATGTTTTACTTTATGTATTCTATACTCAAAAGTGTTCCATATTCTCACATTATCCTATAAAAAAAGCATGTTGCTGCTGCATTGGTATGACATAAACTGGACGCAAAGTGAGTTTCCAGATTTACATAAAGAAGTGATTTTGATCTCAGCCTGTTAGCAGGGAAGTGATGGGATCTCTGCAGCTTGTGTCAGCAAATGTTTGTATTTCACAAGATCGTATTTCAACATTAAAGTCAAAATTCTCTCTTTACCACATCTGGATGGGAGCGTGCGTACATACATGCTGTACATACACACTTACACAGCACAGGGCAGTTAGGAAACTCAACCTCAACTTTGTCCAAATCCACAAATGAAACCCTGCAGGAGGTATTAGTTCTTGTGAATATAAATCAGAGTGTAGACAGACTGGGGAAAAGCCCCGTTAGTGTGCAGTGAAACATGTGAACTTACATGGAGCGATGTCAACATACAGAGGGTCAATGTTGTGCAGCAGCTCCAGTCTGGGTGAGGCAAACCCTTTGCTGAAAGATAAAAAAAAAAAAAACTTAACATATGGATACACAACCCATCACTCACACACACACACACACACACACACACACACACACACACACACACACACACACACACACACACACACACACACACACACACACACACACACACACACACACACACACACACACACACACACACACACACACACACACACACACACACGTCTGACTCATGCATTGTAAAATCCACCGGGATCTGTAAATGTAAACCAGCTGGCCGTTGTTCACCAGGCAGTCATATGCTCTGACCGCACCTCACCACAGAGAAAACACACTGCTCTGACTGACCACAGTGTCTGATAACACAACTAAAATAACTCTCTCCTGCCTGCCTACTGTTCTCGGCCTTCATTTGGTTTTCATTCCACCGGCGAAGCTGCTGTTTTCTGCGACAGGCGAGCCAAATAAAAAAAATAAATAAATAAATGAAAATAATGAAACTCTAAAGCAGCGAAAACAAACAGCAGTTTGTGCCCTGCGTTGTTGTGCAGCTCACACGGCAGCGGCCAGCGGTCAGCTGACGTGCGTCAGCCAATCGAGTCAAGTGGAGGCTGTGAGTAGTAGTTTGCGGTCCAGGCTAAAGCCTCGATTTTCTGCTGGGGCTCTGCTGCAGCCCTCAATTTCACCTCCTTTCACTGAGTCCACATTTAGTTTACAAATATAATGTGTCAGTCAAACGGGAGTCGGTGTCAGCCTGTGTGATGACAAACTGACGTGGAAAGTGCATCTGTGGTCTGCCAACAGTTTCTTCGCAAAACATAATTAAATATATTACGCATAAAAGAGTTACAACATTTTTGAGCATGTTGCCACATAAAAGGATCTGCAGCTAAACTAATTCGCTTGGCCAATAGCAGGCTTTCATAAATCGTAGAAGCAGAGGTGGGGATGGAGAGAGAGGATAGGGAAGAAAGAGAGAAAGGGATGGAAGGACTACAGATTTGTGTGAGAGTGACTGATGGAATTTCCTTCTCCTTGAGCTCCCATTGCCACAGTAACAAAGGGCTTATTGAAGGAGCAGGGGCTCCTAAAAGAAAAAGACGCTGGGTCAGGCAGACAGGCAGAGGGAGTTGGTGCGGGTGCACATGCGAGCGCGGAAAAGAGGCACAAAGAGAGGGCAGGCTGTCAAAATTAAGAGCTGGTATCACTCACGCTGCGAACTCAGGCCACAGGCTGACCTGCCATCCAAGAAATCACTCTCAGCCGGGAGTTCGAGTCCCAGATGTGTGAAAAACCTTTACAGTACAAACCGCTCAGCTCACCTGATTGTGTTCCACACGTTGAATCCGTCCAGCGGCTTTGAACCGTTGGTGCTCCCTCCTGCCAGGCCGACAAGTGTCGGCAGCCAATCGGAGACGTGGATGAGTTCGCGGCTGACGGTCCCGGGTTGCTTCAGTAGCGGGCTGGCGACGAATGCGACTCCGCGGATCCCGCCTTCCCACAGCGACCACTTCCTCCCTCGCAGTGGCCAGTTGCTGCCACCGGTCAGCGTCTGACCTCCGTTGTCTAGGGACAAAATGTCATGACACAAGGAGAAAAAAAGATCGATCAGGGATTTCAAATCAGTAAATAGGAAAATAAAAGGCATAAAGAGGAGATCTGGGGAGGGGTCAGCGTACTGAATGCTGTAGAAGACTAACAATCTTCAGCCTCACTAGCCACATATAGAATCCAAACCAACCGACCAATGCAATATTTCCACAGAATGCTGATTTCATGCACTTCCAGTGAAGGAAAACATTTCATCTTTTCAGGCAAAAAGTAGAATTATGTGAGAATGAAAATACCTTCAGAGACGCAACCCACTGCTGGATAAATGGGAAGATTTTTGTTTACACTAAGGTTTGTGAAGGGAGCATTATGCGACCGCACCACATTTTAACGTTGACATGCTAATAATGCTGATGTTAGGCAGGTATAACGTTTGCCACGGTCACAATCTTAGATTAGCGTCTTAGCAGGTATTTGGCCATAAACCGAAATTGGACAAATTAAAGCTATAGTGCGTAGTTTCTGTCGCCCCCATGAGGAATTCTAAGTAATGACAACAAAACTGTCAGCGTGTCCACTTCCGTGATCGCGCCCACACGCCCACATGCCCACACGCCCCTCCCTTCAGAAGAGGTCATTATCTTCACTCGAGTTTCTGCGTGGGAAAGTCACCGGACGCCACAATCTTCTGAACATAGTCATACTGAGAAATCCAGAGAGAGTTGTGTGGAGCTGATAGTCTTCATTAGCTTTGTAGCAACTCATTTGGCAATGGCTTAAATATAACGGACGTTTATTAATATCAAAAAGTTACGCACTAAAGCTTTAACATTTTGACCTAATGATGGAGCTAGAGGAAAGATCAGAGGATCCCCAAAGTAATTACAATTCATCCTAAAGGGAAACATGGATGTTTGTACCAAGTTTCATGGCAATCCATCCAAAATTTGTTGAGACACTCACTCCGGGAATTCAGCAATGACACACACACACACACACACACACACACACACACACACACACACACACACACACACACACACACACACACACACACACACACACACACACACACACACACACACACACACACACACACACACACACACACACACACACACACACACACACACACACACACACACGTCCAGTATAAACACACTTGCCCAATCACATCCAGGAAGGGCTCCCTGTGTCATGTGAGTCCAGGAAGTAGTTTGTACGGATTCCCGAGCTGTTCTGGAAAAGACTGTAATGCCTTTTCAAGCTGCTTTGGCTCTACAGGCCGATATTCTCTCTCTCTCTCTCTCTCTCACTCTCAGTTTCACCTAAAGCTCTCTCGCTTAATTTGCTTACAGTAAATTCCCGGTGAGGCAGAAACTTTCATCATAAAGGAATTTCAAGGTTAGGGCTCATTTATTTCCTGTTGAGCCGGATACATGTGGGTCAATTATAACAGCTTGAAAATGACTAAACTGTTGTACATAAATCCATTGGTAGACCTTACTCAAGACGTTTTTTGGTAAGGGATGTTTATATGACTTTATATACTGGTCGGGTATTACATAACCAGTGCATCACATTGACACAGAAGGAAGCAGGAGGCGTCACATCAGCAGAGTCGGTGTCTGCCCGGCATATGGCTGGCTGAATCCTCCCAGTCAGAGCCAACCAAATGTGTGGAAGAAGAACAATGAAAACAGGCCACCTACCGCAGGCATAAAAAAAACTTGCACTTTACTTTCACAGCATTGTTCCTGACTTCTAATTACCCTTTAAAACTCCTAAAAATAACCCTAAAAAAAAAAAAAAGGAGTTACCTAGTTCAGATGCAATTCATTAGAAGTTCCATATGTGGAAACCTGAGAGCAGGCGCATGTTAAGATGATGCTGCATGCCGTCATCTTTGGCCCTAATATGTTCTTCACCAAAAAGGTCTATATGATGGGTTCACGGTTCAACCGTACACTGGAGACTCCAGTGGTGTATAGATGGAGAGACGAGCCAATTAAATTGTTCCTTCAGTGTGCTTTCTGTCTGGAAATCTCCACACCCTGCTTGACAGAGATCCTGACCGAAAATCCTGATAGAGCAAACACAGCAAAACACTGCTCTCTAGTGGACATCCAGAGTATTACAAGAACACGTTAGTTAAAAACAGCCCTGGAAATGTTGGACCATTAAAAGGTCCAATGTGTAGGAATTTCTCCCATCTAGCGTTGAGATCATATATGGCAATCAACTCTCTCGCACGACGCAGTTCAAAGTACGTATTACAGCTACGGTAGCCTTTTTATTTTATCTGGGCGAAGAAGACTCCTGTTCCTGTGATTTGGATTTTGAATACGTGTGGTTCTCCATGTTTCCTTCATTACACTTGCCGGGGCCTGGAAGCTACGATACCCATTAGCAGCATTAGCAGCAGCTGGGAGTTTATTGCGTGACAGCAAAAATGCGAAAGGCGGAGCAGTATGTCCTGTATGTCCCTTACCGGCTAACGTATTTCAAGATGGAGCATGAATATGGAGCGTCTACCCCAATTGATGGTGGTGGTAAATATTCATGAAAAAAGGACAAGTTTGTGGACGGGCAACACAGATTTTGATAATGAACAACTAAACACTGTTACACACTGGACCTTTAAGGAAAGACATTGTTTGCACTGGTCAATTTTGAGATTTTGGGTTATTTTGCTTCCATAACATGTGTTCATTCGGAGTAGTGGGGGGGAACAAAACACCCAAAATACACATTTAGGTGTTTATTTGACTACTTTGTCTATTCCTTTGTCCTAAATTTACCAAAAGTTAGCAATACATAATGTCTCATTTGCATATTTAACAATAACATTTAAGAAAACTTGGAATTAAAAAAAAATAATTGTCTTCATGGAAGTTATTAACTATCTAGTAGTCATTTTCTTTTACCCTATTCATCTGTAGTGTGTTGCAAAATGTCTGGATTTTTGTTTTTCTCAGAATAAGTTTTTCTCATACTCTGAGACACAAATCTCCACTTCAGTAGCATTTACATTCACCAAACCTTCCAGTTCATTCCTATCTACAGTATATTCTAAAGGGGTTTGTTCATATATCATTCACAGCCTCTCCGCTGTGGAGATACTGTAGGTCTGGCAATGCGAGACTATTTACAGCCTGATTTAAAGAACATTTTATTCCTAAAAACATGGTGAAAATGGATATTTAAAATTTTTTTTTTTAATGGCTATTGACAGTATTTTCTGATTCATGGAGTAATAAAAAGAGATATCCAGAATCCTCTCTGTAAAAATATCTACAAACTCTAATATGTCAACAAAATGAAGAATTTTAAACCTGGTTTAATCCAATCTTCACATTTCTGTTCTAGAAAGGTATGCAAATTAGCACATATTTAACAAGACAATTCCTTATTTGCATAACAACAAATGATAAATGATTGTCTTAATGTAAGTTATCAGCTGGGCAAGTTTCATGTTGATACTATAATGTATCTATTAGTTAAAAGATTTACCCCCATTTACCGGTAGTGTCTCACTTAAACATGCAAGGATATTGGTTCCATGTGCTTACCTCCTGACCATGTTGTGCAATCAAATGTGTTATCTAACCCTCTGATGCTTTAACTCAATTAACCCGTCACCTGAACTCTTCTCAACCCTGAAGAACTGGCTTTGATGCACAAAGAAAATGTGGTTTTCGAGTCTGCGGACATAAAACATAATTGCTCTTATGTAGCACTCAATGATTTGGTTTCCATTCTGGCGCGCTATAAAAGCTGTGGAAAATATATAAGCATTCCCAGAGGCGTTCACCCGATTATCCTATTTATGTGCTCTTTCATTGCAGGTTTCCATTTAAAACGTTAGTTAGTTCACGCCAATAAAGTACGACGATCCAGTGCGTCAGCAACGTGCAGCATTTTCTTACGTCTTATAACGTTTTCAACGAGATTCTACAGGAGATGAATTGCTCATTATCCAGCTACTCTTTCCAAAAACACACCTGTTGAGAACACCAGGATCGTGTTGTCCCAAAGCCCTCCCTGCTGCAAAGCCAGAGTGATGTTGCCCACTGCCTCGTCCATGGCCGACACCATGCCGGCATACAGCCTGCGATTGGGGTCTTTGATGAAACTGTAGGGGGCCACGTAGCGCTGGGGCACCTGCAGGGGTGCATGGACTGCCTGCAACGCCACGTAGAGGAAGAGCGGCTGAAAGATAAAGAAAAAACAGCATGTGAGACTCTCCTCCTGTAACAACAATCAGAAATAATTCATGTCAATTAGGAGTCATCTATTCTTCCGAGAGATAAAGTTAATCAGATGATCAAAAACAGGCTTTACTGCTCTACATTGTGACACTGTGTGTGTGTGTGTGTGTGTGTGTGTGTGTGTGTGTGTGTGTGTGTGTGTGTCTCTCACACCTTGTTAGAGTTGTGTTTTCCAATGATGCTGGTGGCCCTCTGGGTGAGCAGCTCAGTGGAATAGACTCCTTTGTATCCGACGGCGACCTCTTCTCCTTCCCGCAGGTCCAACGCACAGCGAGTCAGCTCCAGAGCGGGGACGGGAACACAGCGGACATGAGTGAAGTAATCCTCGCTGCCCGTCAGGTAGCCTGGAGCGCACATGAATCCAAATATAAAACCGTGTAATAGAGCTGCAAAGATGAATCAATTGATTGATTAAATCAATCGCCAACTATTTTGATAAATGGATTAAATCGGGTTGAGTTATTTATTTATTTTTTTATTCCAGCTTCTTGAATGTGAAAATGTCCAAGTTTCCTCTTCCCTATATGACAGTAAACCGAATATCTTTAAGTTATGGACAAAACAAGACGTTTGAGGAGGTTATCTTGGGCTTTGGGGAAAACTGATCAACATTTTTCACCATTTTCTGACATTTTACAGACTAGAGGTGCAAAGATTAATCGATTAGTTGTCAACTATTAAATTAATCGTCAACTATTTTGATAATCGATTAATCAGTTAGAGTAATTTTTTATTAAAAAAAAGTAAGATTTCTCTGATTACAGCTTTTTAAATGTGAATATTGTTCTAGTTTCTTCTCTCCCTTGTGACAGTAAACTGAATATCTTTGAGTTATGGACAAAACAAGACATTTGTGGACATCATCTTGGGCTTTGGGGAAAACTGATCAACATTTTTCACCATTTTCTGACATTTTACAGACTAGAGGTGCAAAGATTAATCGATTAGTTGTCAACTATTAAATTAATCGTCAACCATTTTGATAATCGATTAATCAGTTAGAGTAATTTTTTATTTAAAAAAAAAAGTAAGACTTCTCTGATTCCAGCTTTTTAAATGTGAATATTGTTCTAGTTTCTTCTCTCCTCTGTGACAGTAAACTGAATATCTTTGAGTTATGGACAAAACAAGACATTTGTGGACATCATCTTGGGCTTTGGGAAACACTGATCCACATTTTTCACCATGTTGTGACATTTTATAGATCAAACAACTAAATCGATAAATCGAGAAAATAATCAACCAATTAAATCGACTATGAAAATAATCGTTAGTTGCAGCCCTGATGTGTCATATTAGGAATAAAACTGCATCCATAGTTACATCAAAGGCTTTATATTTAATCAAATATACCAAAGTATGTGTCAAAGCCGCGGCGTGTGGGCAGGCAGTCCTTCTTGTACATGCCCAGGTGCCACTTGCCCACCATGTGCGTGGCGTACCCCGCCTCCTTCATCAGCTGGGGCAGCATTTTCTCATCCAGAGGCACACAGTAGGGCTGACAGGGCCAGATGATCTGATGCTGCATGCCCGTGTGGATCTGAGGTTGAAAAACAAACCCATATTGTTAGGAATCCGATAATGGCACAAAAAAAGATGTAAGAATAGCAAAAATGGGGAACCATCAGCTTCAGTGGTGACAGTGACGCAAACACAAGTTTCAAAATAACGACTTTTGTCCTCTTTTGTTCTACTTTCCACCAGTGTCCAAGTTAGATTGTTATCGCTTAAAAGTTCTTCTAATACACGGAAAAGTGTACAAACACAAAGTCCTGCCCTGGAGGTGACTTGTCATCATGATGCAGCAGAGGCTCCTTTAGTATGAAGTTTCTTATGAATAATAACTTCACATTTAAAGCTTCTTTAAAGTTGATTTTTTTTTTACAGTAAATGCAATTCTCTTGTTGCTTTCACACAGAATTCAAATGTAGAAGTATCTATAGCTGCCCAGTGATACACTGATTGGTCGCTTTTGTTATGATCTGTATTAGTCTCAGGAGTGTTAATGCTCATTGTGTAATGTCCTGAGTTTTTAAGTTAGTTAACACTCTGGGAAATAGGCTGAGGTGTGTGTGAGGCACCTTCAAAAAGGAGACGGTCCTGGAACACAACATGCCCTTATCACGTGGCTACCTAGACTCTCTCAATATTTGTACTTGAATTGAGTATTTCCACTTTCTGCTCTGTTATACTTGTACTCCACTACTTCTACTACATCTCAGAGATAAATATTGTAGTTTTTACTATGCTCCATTTGTCTGACAGTTTTCCAGGGTTTCCCCCCCCCAGTGTATTGCAAGCCTGGTGGTCCACCGGGCCTAAGTTGCCCCACCAGGACAAGGCCACTGGGAATTATGTTTACATATATTTGTCAAATCTCCAGTTAGATTTTAGCACTGATTTAATGTATGGCCCTATGGAATCTGTCTTATAGCTCTTTTAAATTCTCAGTTTCACGATTACTTCCATGATTCTGTTATCACAGAAACTATTGTGCTCTACATTAATGCTTCCATCAGTCTGTAATCTGTGACCGGCCCCAGCAGAACCCTAGTCGGAAAAAAAAAGACACTTGCCACCGGATATCCTAATTTTGTAAAGGAATTGGTACAAAAAAAAATGTTCAGACATTCATTTTCCCCTCAGGATGAACTGTAAGGACTCATCCCTTACTTTACCTTTTTGTGTACAGTGTTTGTATTTGCTTATATTGTCAAATTGGTGAAGCCATTTCCTTAACTTTCTTGTGTTTTGTCAATTTGCATGTGTCTCCTTAAGTTGAATTGGAGTCCAGCTTTTGCAAAGGAGGAGCTGGATGAGATGACATTTTCACCTGACAGCAACATAGTAACCTGGATTAGATAAAGCACATTTCAACCCCCATTTTATGCAACTTCATACTTCTACTCCACTACATTTGTCTGACAGTTTTAGTTACTTTTCAGATGTTTATGTTGATTGTTTGTGATCAACTGAAGGTTGATGTGTTGAGGAAATTCTCCTACTTGTACAGTGTAGTGTATTGCTATCTTTACTTAAATTACGGATCTGGGTACATCATCCACCGCTGCCTGGTCTGTACCCACCTTTAAGCCTAGAAACACAGCCCCGATGCAGGCAGCAGGGCTGTGGGTCTCACCTGGTATCTCCCGGTCATCAGCTGGTTCCTGGAGGGGGTACACAGAGGCTGAACATAGTAGTTCTCCAGGCGGACTCCTGCTGCTGACAGCTTGTCCAGGTTCGGGGTGCTGATCTCCGAGCTGTGGTAGCCGACATCATGCCAACCGAAGTCATCTGCCAGGATAACCACGATGTTGGGCTGCTGAGCCGCTAACACCACAGGAAAGCTTACGAGAATCGCGGCTATTATAAGCGAATAAGCTAACGGTGTTCTATCCATCGTCAAGTTTCTTAGTTATGAACTAGTTTGTCACAAAGTACACGAGGACGTCTGTTTGGTTGTATTTAACGGTAAAAGAAAGATAAACATGGCGGATATGAGGCTTAGCTAAGTGGTTGTCGTAACTTCATGACTTCGTTGTAATAATATCTCATGTAAATGACTGAACTATAAAAGTTTCAACCGCGTCTGCCTGTCACTTCCGTGTTCCGCAGATTAAAAACACTGCCTGAACTACTGCAGCCAATCAGATCACACACAAAAAAAACAGCCAATCAGATGCCTGGAAAAACAGCCAATTGCATGTAGTTTTGAATAAATTGATCATTAGAAAATTAATCTGCAACTGTTTGGATTGATTCATTGTTTCAGTCACTTTTCAAATCAAAATGCTTCAAAATTGGCTGCTTTCTCTATTTGTTTAGTATTGCGCTTGAATGTATATTATCAAATAGTACACTATATCATGGTATTCTATTCGATTTTCACTATATATACTTCATAATATTGTATCATTAATGTATAGTGTATGTATAGCACAGTATACTATATTGTATAATTCATAGTGTGTGTATAGTGTATGTAGTTAACAAGCAGGGGCCGCTGTTGCATAGATGTTGCTATGCACAAGTGGTTCTTACTGTTTACATTATTTAGACTTCAAAGCAGGCAAATTAGGAAAAACAGACTTTTGAGAGAGGGCAATTTGAAATACAAATTCCTTCATGGAAAAATTCATAGTCACGGAAGTCAGACTGGGGGGGAGAGGGGACTGAGAGTGGTGTGAGGAGGGCCCAAAAAGATGCTAGAGTGGATGCGGGGAGGGGCCGCTAGAAAATGCCTTTCTACAGGGCCCAGAATTTTAATTGTTTAATTTTTATATTTTACAAAATTTAAACGGAAAGATTTTATTCATTCCATTCATCCATCATCATCTTCATCATGAATCAAATCATCCTCACGGTATGTTTTTCAGACAGTGGAGTAGGTTAAAGTGTAATTTTTGGTTCTTGAAGGTTAAACTAGTCAGATACCAGATGAAGAAGAAGACTGGGACTCTGAGGAAGAGTGGAGGAGAAGTTATGACACACAAACCCCAAATACAAGACAGTGAGTGCATTGCTTTAATTATCAAGGTATTACTGTAAACCAATTTAATTACATATTCATAAAAAATAACAGATTTATAAACAATCTTTGTACAAGTTTGCAAGCATTCTTTCTATTTTGGTAATCTGTGATTATATTCTTTATCACTTTTATCACAGTGTCAAAATTCTCTTATGACTAAACGAAATGCAGCTGCATCCTTTTTTTTTGTTCAAAATAAACGCAAAAGGCATTTTTCATTTTCAAGATACAACCATCCTTCACAAAAAGAGAGCCATATGTTGACCTGTAAAACATTAACATCTATTCAAGGAATTACAATTACAAAACTTCAATTAATCTTTCAGCACTGTAAGACATTGTGTGGTGCAAGAACATTAAAGGTCCCATGGCATAAAAATTTCACTTCATGGAGGTTTTTTAACATTAATATGCGTTCCCCCAGCCTGCCTATGGTCCCCCAGTGGCTAGAAATGGTGATAGGTGTAAACCGAGCCCTGGGTATCCTGCTCTGCCTTTGAGAAAATGAAAGCTCAGATGGGCCAATCAGGAATCTTCTCCTTATGAGGTCATAAGGAGCAAGGTTACCTCCCCTTTCTCTGCTTTGCCCGCCCAGAGAATTTGGCCCACCCATGAGAAAGAGAGAGACATCATGGCTTTCAAACGAGCAAAGTGGCAGTTGGTCAAGGCCACACCCCCACTCTCCACCTTGCCCCCTCTCTCCTCCTCAATAGCTACAGACACAGAAATGGCACATCCTAAGGAAAGCTCATTGTGGGACTGGCTCTAGTGGCTGTAATTCTGCACCAAGGCTGAATTTCGGGAAAGGGACTTTAGATACAGTATTAGGGGACCACTAAGGTCTATATAAAAGAGACTTCAGATACAGAATTAGGGGACCACTAAGGTCTATATAAAAGAGACTTCAGATACAGTATTAGGGGACCATTAAGGTCTATATAAAAGAGACTTCAGATACAGTATTAGGGGACCACTAAGGTCTATATAAAAGAGACTTCAGATACAGTATTAGAGGACCACTAAGGTCTATATAAAAGAGACTTCAGATACAGTATTAGGGGACCACTAAGGTCTATATAAAAGAGACTTCAGATACAGAATTAGGGGACCACTAAGGTCTATATAAAAGAGACTTCAGATACAGTATTAGGGGACCACTAAGGTCTATATAAAAGAGACTTCAGATACAGAATTAGGGGACCACTAAGGTCTATATAAAATAGACTTCAGATACAGTATTAGGGGACCATTAAGGTCTATATAAAAGAGACTTCAGATACAGTATTAGGGGACCACTAAGGTCTATATAAAAGAGACTTCAGATACAGTATTAGAGGACCACTAAGGTCTATATAAAAGAGACTTCAGATACAGTATTAGGGGACCACTAAGGTCTATATAAAAGAGACTTCAGATACAGAATTAGGGGACCACTAAGGTCTATATAAAAGAGACTTCAGATACAGTATTAGGGGACCACTAAGGTCTATATAAAAGAGACTTCAGATACAGAATTAGGGGACCACTAAGGTCTATATAAAAGAGACTTCAGATACAGTATTAGGGGACCATTAAGGCCTATATAAAAGAGACTTCAGATACAGAATTAGGGGACCACTAAGAGCACCATGTCATGGGACCTTCAAACGGACAGTTTGTTGCTCAAAAACACATTTGTACGATGCGTTAAGCACTCACATGCTGAACTCCCCCTTGTGAGAGACAAAACAGGACAAGGAAATTGTAAGTTATTTGACTCTTTCCCTACAAACAGTTCTGTATAAAAGTTTTTTTCCATGTAAGACTTGCATTGATTTATCACAATACATTAGTTCTTCAAAAGCTGGAGAGAAAGTGTTGTTCTCATGCTTTTCCCATTGCTTTCTTCTGCAGCCGGGTCCGTGTGGGCTCGGTGAGGACTAAGGGCTCCTGGATGACCATGGCGGGGTATTTCCTCCCCAGCAGCTCCACCTCCACCTTCTGGCCCACCGAGCACAGCTCCAGAGGCAGGTAGGCGAACGCCAGGCTCTGCTGCGAGCTGTAGCTGTAGGCTCCGGATGTCGTGTTGCCGACCACCTGAGGAGAAGAGACGCCAGCTTGTGTGAGGATATCCACAAAAGAACTAAATGATCCAGAAACACTAGACAACCTCCGCTGTTGCTAACCTTGCCGTTGTGCCAGATGGTCTCGTTGCCTTCGGGGTCGATATCATCCGTGTCCAGGGTGATGTAGGAAAGCTTCCTCTTCAGGCCCTTCCTTTTGATCTCCTGAAGGGCTGCTTTACCAATAAAGTCAGCGGGCTGGACAAACAGAATCAAGCAGTGTTTTTCAGAACTTATTGCTGGTTATAGAAGAAATAAAGAAACAAATTTAAAAAACGTTAAAAATGCACAACTAAAAATAACATGGATGGTTACCTTGTTCAGTTTGATGAAATAATCCAGTCCAGCCTCCAGAGGATTGGTGTCACAGTTCATCTGTCAAGATCAACATATAGTTAGTCAAAAGTCTTAACCTGTGCTACTTAAAAAGGAATAGTTCTAAACTATTAATTTTCTTGCCAGGAGTTAGATGAGAAGATCAATACCACTCTCGTGTCTAAACGATAAATATAAAGCTACAGCCAACAGCTGGTTAGCTTAGCTTAGCATAAAGATTTAAAACAGGAGAAAACTGTCTACCAGCACCTCTAAAGCTCACCGATTAACACGTTATATCTCGTTGGTGTAATCTGAACAATAATCAAAATGTGAAAAAGACAGGTTGTGACGAACTATATCCTCTGTGTGTGTGTGTGTGTGTGTGTGTGTGTGTGTGTGTGTGTGTGTGTGTGTGCGTGGCGTATGCGTGCGAGCGTGCGTGTGTGTGTGTGTGTGTACCTCAGCTCCCCAGCCTCTGAAGCCTTTTTCCAGCCTGAGGGAGGACATGGCATAGGTGCCGAAATTGTCGATGCCTTCGTCTTTTCCTGCTTCCATCATGGCCTTGTACACAGCTGCCATGTCCTTCTGCTCGATGTACAGCTCCCAACCGAGCTCACCTAAAGACACACGCACATACAGTGTCACCAAACAGTATGTTAAAAACACACTCAAGGCTAAAAACTATTGTCAAGTGAAACCGTTGTGCTCCTCTGCTATTTTAAAAAGACCAAGGGACTTAACTCTGTTTGACAAAATAATAGATAGATAGATAGATAGATAGATAGATAGATAGATAGATAGATAGATAGATAGATAGATAGATAGATAGATAGATAGATAGATAGATACTTTATTCATCCTGAGGGAAATTTTAGATGTTAATTTTAATGTGTTGAAGCAAACATTGTTGAACTTCACAAATTGTGCAGTACCTGTGTATGAGATCCTGATGGCCCGGACGGGAACGCCGGCCAACTGGATGGACTTGCAGTGGAGAAATTTGAATCCGGCATCACTCAAGTCCTCATCAGTCAGCTTCTGGAGAACTTTGCGGGAGTTTGGTCCTGCAATGCCCAGCACGCCAATATCGTCCGTTACGTTGCTGATGTCGACATCATATCCACCGTCTGCAGCTTCTGCCTCTATCCACCTGAGTCCAGTTCAAATCCACAGAGAAAACTTTGAGCAGGCAGAAAGGAGATTCTAACATTGCATTAGGATAGCTTTTCTGCATGTTGTACATTTGACTCATTGATATGTCACTGATATGATTATTATGCATTATACAGAGTTAAAGGTTCCCTGTGGAGTTTTAAACCTCAAGTAGCCCGACAGAGCTATTTTTTAAATAAGTGGGTACCCATTTAGGTAGCAATAGTTTGCCAAGATATACAGCAATGTCCCAACAAAGGCAGGAAAGAAAAAGACTGCAAGTTACTAAACAAAACAGGATTTAAAGGGGTGATAGAATGATTATATAGGGTATTTCACACTGTTCCTTATGGTCTCCTAATGGGGTATGTAACATTAGTTGGGCTGAAAATGGCCCGGTTGATATTTTATTGGCCCTTATGCATCCCGGTTTTTTAGCCCTATTTGTAACAAGAGCTTTTCTTCCAAATATGGTATGGTCATGAATATTTAGATGAGCTGCGCGCTGCTTGGTTGAGCCTTAGCCCCGACAAACACATAGAGACGCGCTGATTGGTTGAGCGACTCGCCATACACACGCATTAGAGGTCGTGTGCTGATTGGTTGAGCGAATCTCCAATACACATACATTAGAAGCGCACGACAGAATCTCATATTCCAGACACTGCAATGTTTCCTTACCAAATTCACTTCTGAGACTTTTTTATGCGAGAAATCAACGATATAAAGCTCAAATATGGGCCGTTTTACGAAAATGGATGGCTAATTGCAAATTTGGTAAAACTGTGTGTCGGAGTTCAGCTGCCTGTGTTAGGGCTCGCCGCCTGGCCTGCCTTCCTCCACAGACCCCGGCTTGCTGTGAGCTCGATTGAGCTCGGAACGCTCGCTGCAGCCCACAGCACCTCATACCAGCGCAAAGTCACCGTTTGGGCTGGTGGACTACTACCAAACGCCGCCGCCCTGACAAAGCTCCAGGGCCTGCATCTCCTCTCTTCCTGCTAGCTAAATGGCCCGTGTGTGAGAGCGCTGGCGAGCTTGTTACACCAGCAATCTCTTACCAAATGTTACACACATGTCACGCCACTTAGCTATACAACATATAACTATATGTTTTATAAAGCTAACAACGGTGTCCGATTTCAAGTTAATGAATATTTGTGAGCTGTACGGGTTTCGTTAGCTGCGACTGTCCCTGCAATCCTATGTGTACAGATTGCGGCCAGTTAGCTTCATTTCTGGTCGTAATTTGAGTATATTTACAGTTTGAATTTCGTCATGCCACTTATACAACATCTAACTATATGTTTTATAAAGCTAACAACTGTGTCCGATTTCAAGTTAATGAATATTTGTGAGCTGTAAGGGTTTCGTTAGCTGCGACTGTCCCTTCAATCCTATGTGTACAGATTGCGGCTAGTTAGCTTCATTTTTGGTCGTAATTCGAGTATATTTCGTCACGCCACTTATACAACATATAACTATATTTTTTATAATGCTAACAACGGTGTCCGATTTCAAGTTAATGAATATTTGTGAATTCCAGAGGAATTCTAAGAGGAGGCTAGCTAGCTCTCATTGATAGAGCTCCATCCAGCCGCAGGCTCTATCAATGAGACTCATGGACAAGTGGCGTTTATTTTCCCAATCGTTTGTTTAAATAACTCAACACATTATAATTACACACATTATAAGATTAACTAGAATCTGTGGTAAGAGAATGCTGGCGTAACAAGCTCGCTGACCGCGCTTTCACTCACATACACCGGGCATTTAGCTAGCTAGCAGGAAGAGGGGAGTTGCAGGCCCTGGAGCTCTGTCAGGGCAGCGGCGTTTGGTAGTAGTCCACCAGCCCAAACGGTGACTTTGCGCGGGATGAGGTGCTGTGGGCTGCAGCACGTGCCGAGCTCAATTCGGGCTCACGCCGGTGTTACACCGGGGTCTGTGGAGGAAGGCAGGCCAGGCGGCGAGGCAGCAACACAGGCAGCACCAGCCTCTGAAGTCCGACACAGTCGGACAAAATTTGCGCAATTATACTTTCGTAAACGGCATATTTGACCTCCTAAGTAGTTGATTTCTTGCATAAAAAATTCTCAGAAGTGAATTTAATGGTAAAATAGCATATGAACAATGTATACATTTTCTGAGATCTGCGCGACCTAGATTCAGAAGACTAACTGATCTCAGGTCAGTTGTGTAGCCTATGTAAATGTTGGGGCGTGACCGTTCTCTTAATACACCCATGGGCTGACAAAGGTTCCGGTTTTTGGGAGGTTGACGTCAACTTCCAGCTTTGTTGGGATTCGCCCGTTTTCAGCGGCAGTTTCAAAATATGAAATTTTCATAGTAAAAGGGTGTCAATGGGATTTTGAGCTTCTATGTATGTCCTATTTACCCACCGAACTGTCGTTATTCAACAATGACAGGGTAAAATCGGTTTTGCATTCTATCACCCCTTTAAAGGAAGTACTTGATACGTTTGTTAAACCTCAAGGATATACACAATGCATTTTGGTGAGTAACACTGGCTGTAAACCTAACTTAATAGCATAATGTCTTTACCACACTAAATACTTCACATATTGCCACATCTCAGCCACTTGTGATGAGTTTCACAGGGTGATGTGACCTCGTTGAACCTCATTCATCTATAACCCGGTGCCATCGCCAACAGAGGTCGCTACACAGCATGAAACTGTCCCTGCCTCCCTCAGGCTGAGATAGAGTCAGTTAGAGTAAATGTTTTAATGTACTGCCTCCCAATTGGAGCAAATGGAGGGGAGTTGTGTTAACAGCTGCTTACCTAAGGTTTTAGGTTTCTGTCGTATAAAACAGACTGTGGGAGGGTTTTTTTACTGCACAGTTTAAGAATCAACTCTGGCCAGGTTGTGAGTGACTGAGAACTAACGTCATGCACAATGAAAATTGAAATGTTTGTCTACTTCTGTGTGTGCGTGTGTGCGTGCATGCGTGCGTGGTTAATTGTCTCTCTTTGCGAAGATGCATGAAAATACATCATCAAAACTGACATTTCTTGTGAGTGTAGCTATGCTTTCGAGTACTAAAACTACAATAATCACAATACATAGAGTTGTAAAATGGAAGGAGCCATTTTCAACTTGTACATTAGTCCCATTAGTTTTCTCAATAGACAGTTAGGCTGTTAGACTGTTAAGTGACTGACAGTTGAGTACTTGTACAGCTTGGAAGGACATGAAACTCTCCCAGTTGAGTCATCAGTACAAAAGATTAACAACTGTGTTAGAAGATATCTGGTTCTAGGATTATAACTACGACTCCCAAGGTGCATTTCAGCAGGAAACATCCAATCACAGAGCATAAAATTCTGTAATATGCACCGCTAACGGCAGGCAAAGACTAAACATTGTTCACTACTGCAAAGTTTTGAATTTCCTACTGTTCTCATTCGTCTCAGACTGGCCACTTCTCCATGGCAATGTTGGCCGATGCACATGGTTATTTAAACGCCTCACCATGCCAAAATTACAGACAAAACATGATTTCTCTGTAAGAAAGTTGAAATAATTAAAACTGGTCATCATATAAACCACTATAGTGTTGTTACATCATTAGGGAAAGTCCTGTGTTTCTATGTTCAGTAGCACTAAAGATATTGTTTAAAAAGGAACATTTAAATGGGAAGCCTATTATGATCAATTACCTTTATGTTTGATTGGGACAGTGCATGTTAATGAACAAACATGGAATACATGCATGTAAACATGCCGGATTGTAGCCAAGGGCTAATTTCCATCCGTAGATGTTGTACTTGCTTCATTATTTAGGCAGATGTCATGTAGAAGTATAAATGAGAACAAATCTTTTCCTACTAAGTTAGCTAACGCTAGCCTGATTAACTTGAGTTAGATCGTGTGTAAACCGTTTCACCTGAGATCATGTCCCTCTGATCCCGAGCCCGTGATGAGCAAGAACTCTCCTGGTGCCACCTGGGTAATGGTGACCTCAGCAAAGACTCTCCCAGTGGGTGTCAACATGTGGCTGATATTAGTCAGGCCCACCTGAAGACACACATGTCAAATAGATAATGAGTCAGAAAAGAGAGGCATATGCTTTAAACAACTCACACTGGTGTTAACGAAGGTATACATGCGCTCTACCTTGGGCATGGTGTTGGCAAACAGGCGGTCCAGCAGCTTGTGGGAGTCCGTCCCCTTCACTATGAACTTGGCAAAAGGCGTCAGGTCGATCACTCCCACCTTCTCCATCACCAGCTTGCACTCTCTGCCGACTGGTCCGAACCAGTTGGTGCGTTGGAAACTGGGCCTAAGCACAACACAATAACAATGAACGCTTTATAAACCTTTAATGAAAACGACCAACTTGTTTTTCACTGGCTCTTTCTTTTGGCTTCATTGCATAATGAAAAACTGATGTGGAAGTATAAGAAATGAACTGAAGTCTATGAAGACTAAGACTCAACAGTCATACCAGCAGCTCTGTGAGGCTGACAATGCTAGCATGCTTTAGGTTTAGCAGGTAATATGTTTATCTTGTTCACCATCTTAGTTTAGCTTGTTAGAATGCTAACATTCGATAATTAGCAGCAAAAAAGTACAGCTGAGGCTGATGGGAATGTCATTAGTTTTGTAGGGATTTGGTCACAAACCAAATAAACCATAGCCTGGTCCTATCAGGCTCTGGTACATTTCATTTGTACAGAGAGTCTGGCCACTCTCCACTGACAAGGGTTAACTTCCTTGAAGGCGGGTACTCTGTTGAAGTTTAAAACTATTGGATCTGCCCAGAGCCACTCCGTCGCTTGCATCTTTCTCCGACGCCATTACGGAACTACAACTCTAGCGCATGGCCTCAACATCATCGTTCTCAGCCACTCCCTCTGTTCGCTGATTGGACCGGTAAAGATTTGGCCGGAGAAAACCCGCGAATATACCGCAAACCCAGACGTAGTACTGAAGGAAAATGAAAATTGAGCGGAAGTACGTAGGAAGGCGGAGCCAGGCTAAATAAACCATAGTGGACACATTATCATTTTGACCTCATGGTGGCGCTAGATGAAAAGTATTGGATAGATATCTGTACAAAATTGCATGGCAACGCATCCAATAGTAATAAGTAAGTAAGTAATTAATAAGATATCTAAGTCTGGACCAAAGTGGTGGATCAACCAACCGACATTGGCATCCCTAAAGGTCATGCCAAAAGTATGCCTAAAATTACAATATAGTAAAATAAGAAAGCTGCATAGCAAGATTATGACTGCGGCTTTAACATTTGTACAAAGACATATGCCAAGTATGCAGCCACTGAGCAGGCCAAATGGTTTCTACACTCACAGTTGTGGCAAGACTCCAAACACTTGCCCGGATTTCCGCAAGAAATCTGTTATGGCGTGGTTTTAAAAATATGTCACGGCGCATATGCAGAGATGGTAAAGGTGTGTCAAATGCAGTGATTGACAGTTATCTGCATGTGTTGTTGGATTTTTGCAGCTGTCCTGTTCTTTCCCAGTGTGGTTTCTAAATAACTAAATGGTTCTCTTGTGCTGCAGCTTAGTGTTGGACGATATGTGGTGAGCTCTTCTGTGTCTATATGGGAACATGTGTTTGTGCTTTGTGCCAAGAACATTGTGTCCTTAAAACATTTATTCTGACAGCTATGCATCTCCAGCCGAAACTATCAGAGCGACTCTCTTTATGCATTGCTGAATACTCAAGAGGCGTCACTATATTCTCCTTCTGTCCCCACAATGATGAGAGGGTATTGTAAAACAGGAAACTGAGAGGTGGTGTGGTGTGGCTCTGGTGCGGGAATGTGCGATTGCTGGTTAATTAAACGGTTGCAACAGCAGTTAGCAATTTAATTAAAAGGCAGTCGTGAAAAAAACAGTTAACAGTTAGGAAACATTTTGTTCAAGTGTTTACTTCTTTAAATATCGGCTATTGTTCGGTTCTAACATAGTTATTGTACGCATCTTACCAATCAAAACAACAAAGATATTATTAGAGATTTATAAAGAATGCATATTAACGTAATATTTTATATCAGCCCTGCAAACTGGATGCCTTACTTGTATCCAATGTCATCTCCAGGTTTGTAGAACCAGTGAGGTTGTTCCCAGCCAGCGTGAAAGCCCATGGATGCTTTGTCCTTCAGCAGCTCGTAAACGCCACTTGTTCGGTAGGTTGGTCGCCCGGCAAAACGCTCCTCTTTCGGGTAACCAACTGGAGACACGGAACGAGAGACCGTCAAAAGGTTTAGTGACAGTAAAAAGAGAAGGTTGCGTCCGAAGAATGTGCGATCGTCTTGTATTCTTCTTACCCACATTGTTGAAGCCATAGGATTCTCGAGCTTTGGCGCACATGAAAGGCACGTCTGCCCATTTGCTGTAGCGGTTGGGGTCGCATTCAATCAGGTCGTAAGGAGGTTCTCCAGTCCGGATCCAGTCACTCAGGAACTTTCCAATACCACCAGCATGGATGACCCCATACCTGAAAATAGTCCAAAGTAGGGCTGAACGATTAATCGTTTTAAAATCAATTTTAAAGAATGTGATTAGCTTAACGTGAAGACTGCAATTAATCAAATGTGAATATTTAGCTGAATGTTTGCTGTAACATTTGGTTTAACATTTTGTATTCCTCTTTTTATTATTATATTTACTGTTTTTTCTTAAGATAAATGCTGGAATAAGGTTACATATTACAGATTGTTTGAAGACATGTCCAATTTTTAGTGGATTTTTCATTTATTTCGTGTTACTTTATTTAATATGATTGTAGAAGGTGCAATATGTAGATGCTGCTATTGAACTACTATATCAGACATTTCAGTTTACAGGAAAGTACTGATTTTCTTTTTTCAAATAAAAAAAATTATTATTATAACTTTAGCTTTTGTGATAAATGTTCTGTGTTTGAATGTTCAATGTTCCATGCTTATTAAAAGAAAAACATGTATTTCTGGCAATTCTAATCTATTGACATCCCTGCATTAGAATATAGAGCAGTTTTGATGGTGTCTCACGTTTTAATGCTCCATGACATGTTTTTTTTTTTTTAAATTGCAAATCGAATCGTAATCGCAATATCTGGCAGAAAAATCGCGATTAGAGTTTTTCCCCAAATCGTTCATCCCTAGTCCAAAGTGTTGAGCATTATTAATCAGCCTTCTTTGAACTATCTACTAAGATGCTAACCAATCTCCCGAACACGTACCCGAAGCCAATGGCAGTCCAGTAGTTGCGAACTCCTTGGTGTGGTCCGACCATGGGCAGCAGGTCAGGGGTGTAGGTGATTGGTCCAGACACAATGTTGATGATGTCGGCTTCCTTCAGCACAGGGACCATGTCCATGGCCATCTCAACGTGCTCCATTATCCTGTCAAGGTCCGACTCAAACAGCTCCTTACCAAAACCTGCAGCAGGCACACAGAGACACAGACGGTTAGTTAAAAGAAGAAAAAAAAAAGAAGAAGAAAAAAAAGGTTTTCAGACAAATCTGCATCCATGGCAGACAGACCTGGAGGCACTCCGTCTCTGACCCAGGAGTCCTGCAGAACCATCTTCTCCATCTTTTCATACGGGCCAAACAGCAGGCCGTCTCTTTCCTGGCGCAGGTAGTAAGAGCCCTCCAGGTCCCTGATGACAGGCAACTCCGTCTTCAGAGCCTTCACCTCCGGTACCGTTGCCGTCACTACGTACTGGTGGTGCACCGGGATGGTGGGGTGTTCGAACCCAATCATCTTGCCCACCTCCCGGGCCCAGAAACCTTTAAAACACCAACAGAGATGGTATTAAATCAACTAACAAGATAAAGTTGGCTCTGCTATATTGGTTGATATTTGAAGTATTTCAAACAAATTACGTGTTCAAATTCACCACAGCCCTTTACATATCAGGCTGCAGCAAGGAGACTGTTAGCTTATGTAATAAAAGATTTGTGCTTCCAGTCTTTATTCAAAGCTAAGCTAACCGGCTGCTAGCTTTATAGAGAGATACAAGAGTGGTATCAATTTTCTCATCTAAGTCTTTCTCTCTCAAGAAAGTCAAACTATTCCTAACTTCTTCCACAGTACCAGTCAGTCTTTTGGCAAACTGGCAGGGCTGTTACAGTAGGTTTTATTGGACCTTTAAGAGTTTATGTCTCCTGGTGGACACACAATGAATGGATCTGTTTGTACGTAAGCAGTTACGCCTCCTTCGACGCCCCTCTTTCACTATTTGGAAGGAAAAGTGAATAATTCTTTCCTTGTCAAAAATGATTCAGCAACAACCTAACGGACCATAATCAGACTTTCTAACCAGTTTTTAATTACTTTTATTCTTTTGAGATATATCTTTGACAGACAGACACAAAACACAGGACATTTGAGTACCTTAACAATGAATAAGTGTCTGTTTATAAAATTTGCAAGTCTGCATGAGATTGTTACTGATTTGTGATACCGTACATGCATTGCTACACTACACACCAAGAGTGTATTGTCCAAGAATAGCATGTGATTCATCCGCTGGTGTGTTTGTCTTATCATTTACTGTAAAGGAACACGCCAACTTATTGGGACTTTAGCTTATTCAGCATATCCCCCAGAGTTAGATAAGTCCATACATACCCTTCTCATCTCCGTGCGTGTCGTAACTCTGTCTGACGCACCCACCTCTAGCCTAGCTTAGCACAGATCCTGGAGGTAACCGGCTCCAACTAGCCTAGCTTAGCACAGATCCTGGAGGTAACCGGCTCCATCTAGCCTACTGCTCCCAATAAGTGACAAAATAACGCCAACATGTTCCTATTTACATGTTGTGATTTGTATAGTCACAGCGTGTACAAATAACAAGGTCACATGAGACACAGCCGTCTTCTAACTGTATATAAACTGGGAACTATATTCTCAGAAGGCGAAGCACTGCTACTTGGGCGGAGTGATTAGCGCAACACCTGAAAAGCACCGTTGTTACTCTCTGCTCCTCACCACCGGGTTTCTCATGTGCTGCGAGCAAATCACTCTGCCCAAGTAGCAGAAGTAGCAGTGCTTCACCTTTCTGAGAATATAGTTCCCAGTATGTATACGGTTAGAAGATGGCTGTGTCTCATGTGACCTTGTTATTTGTACACACTGTGACTATACAAATCACAACATGTAAATAGGAAAATATTGGCATTCTTTTTGGCCGCGTTGGGCAGTAGGCTAGATGGAGCCGGTAATCTGATACTGTGCGTGCGATAGTGCGTGCCGGCCAGAGTTATGACACGCACAGAGATGAGAAGGGTATGTATGGACTTATCTAACTCTGGGGGGTACGGTGAATAAGACAAAGTCCCAATAAGTCGGCGTGTTCCTTTAAGTAATTAAAAAGGCAGTTTACCTAATTTACAGATAAAACAAAAAAAATTAAAATTATATATATATATATATATATATATGCTGTTTTCATAGGGAATAGTTCCTCAATAGAAAGTAGTTCCATGGGCTAAAAACCACCAGGGGTAAATGAGAAAATATTTATTTGTAATTTGGGTGAACTGACCCATTAATGAGAAGGTTTTTACCAACAGATAGATAAAGATAGACAGAATAAAGATTTGCAGGCCTGGGCACATGCTCCATCCTGTTATTTTAAAAGGTTAAGAAATGTAAAATGCAAACATTCAGAAATAAACACAAACACAACCAGCAATACAAATAGACACCTAGAGTCCGGACAGACAGACAAACAACAAGAAAAAAAAAACACAGAGAACACATACAGAACCATTTAAAAAGGAGAACTTTTTGTAATCACCACAAGGATCTCCTGTTTTAACATCCTGGTATTTATAAACTAACGTTAGAACAAAAAAGAAAAGCACAGGAGCCTATCAAGTACAGATAAGGCGTCAATATGTTGCATTACAAAATACACGCGCCACTAGTTTAATTATAGGTAAAGGTGTGCCCCAAGGCTCTGTACTGGGGCCACTTCTCTTTTCTGTTTATATTAATGATATGCCCAGTATTTGTTTATCCTGTAATGTTCATCTTTATGCTGATGATACAGTTCTATATATATCGTATAACCAGAAGGATCAGGTACAGAATGCATTACAATCGGATTTTATTATTGTACAGAATTGGCTCAGACAGCACAACCTTTTACTTAATGAGAAAAAAACTTGTACTATGTTGTTTAAACTGAGACCATCTAAAGTTACTACGAATAAATTACAAATCTGTATGACTGATGGAAGATCTCTTGAAAATGTAAATGCATTTAAATACCTGGGTCTGTGGTTAGATACTGAGCTATCATTTAACGCTCATATTGAAGCTACAGTCTTGAAAGTCAAACAATGTTTGTGTCAGTTGTACCGTTCAATTGATTGCTTTACATTTGATACAAGAAAGCGAATTGCACAGCAACTTCTATTACCACTAATTGATTATGCTGATATTGTTTACCACACATCAAGTGTTACTTCTCTTAATGCTTTAGATCTTTTATTTAATTCCATATGTAGATTTGTTTTAAGGTATCCATTTATGACACATCATTGTACGCTCTATGAAAAATTGGACTGGCTCCAACCTAAAGAAAGAAGAAGGTACCACTGGTTTATGTTTATTTTTAGCTGCATTAATTATGCCAATAAATGTCCCCCTTATCTTCAACAATATTTTGTTAGACACATCTCAGTCTATCCCATACGACACTTGCTCCATCCATTTTTTGCTATACCAAGAATCCATCGGGAAATTGGGAGAAGAGCATTTTGTCATAAAGCTCCTATGGACTGGAATAACCTCCCATTGTCATTGAAATCTATTACATCGTTACATTCATTTAAAGTGGCATTATTTTTATATTTAAAGATACCATGTTCATGTTTTAATTGAGGATATTTTGTTTTCTTTTTGGGCTCATCTGAATGCTGTATTATTATAATTCTGTATTATTATGTGAACAGCTTATGAGGACTTATTACTTATTACTGTCAATGTTTATTGTATAATTTGGGGAGGTGGTGGACTTGGGGGGGGGAAAGCATACTGTGAATGATGTCTTGAGTTTTTTTTTTTTTTTAGGTTTTTCTTTTTATATGTGTTATTGTGTAATGTCATGTTTTGAGCATGTGTGGCTCTGGCTGAGATTTTCTAATAGTGATTGAAAGGACCCCCTTGAAAATGAGATGGTACATCTCAAGGGGCTATCCAAAATAAAGAAAGAAAGAAAAATTGGTATGGTTCCATAAAAGTGCAGTATGTACAGCTTATTAGCTCGCACAGTTACAGCGCATTCTGCTGTGTTGCTCTGAGCCACACTGTCGAGCCAAACCCGCCAATAATCACATTTTTGAAAAGTCAACTAACCTGTGCACAGAATATAATTCTTTCACCGCCTCAGGGTTTAACAGTCTGGTTGTACATTAGGTAACAGCGGCTGGTTCACACATTAACCGCCACATAACAAATATGCTGTGTTGTGAATCTGTAAGTGGGACACATGTGAACAAACATCATGTGGGCCAAATCAGCTGCTGTGACCTGGAGTGTGGCGCCAGAGCGTGCTTTGATACTGAGAACTGTTGATCTTGTGTTCAGCTACAGCCTAAGCACACATTTAAATCAATCCCCACTTGGAATCAATTATATTTCTAATGGGCTTCATTTGTTTAATTGCAAGCAAGTCTGCAGCCCATTAACATTTCAACATTTACTTTTTATATTCTGTGTTTGCTCCATACGTGAACTTTATCTCACGTTGAGGGATGGGGTGGGGGTGCATGCACACAACATCCAGATAAGATCCCAGGCAGTTTAGGCAGGAGGTGGGCTGCAAAGGGGCATGTTTACCGGACGCCTGCACACAGGGCCGATTCAGGAATACCCAGGAATAGTGATGAACGGCTTAAACAAGCTCACCGAAAATAACAACCTTAGAAACAAGTCCTGCTATGTTCACATCAGCCGTCCACACTGTTAAACTCTATTTGTTTCTCTGTTTATGGATCTAAACGTATAATAATCAGGTCAAAATGTGTTCAGAAGGTAATTCTGCAGTTAATTGCCAGTCGTGAAAGGGTTGTGAAAAAGCTCAAATAATCTGATAAAATTCAAATTACAATTTGATTTAAAAAAAAAAAAAAAACAGATCCACATGTTGGACGTGTTTTGTGATTTGGAGTTTGAAAACTGGTTAACACGCAGGCAGAGAAGTTGACACAGCTAAAAGTACTGAATAAACTCTCAGTACGTTGATAATGGACAAACAGTTAAAGTAATCGATATTTAGCTAAAGTAATGCATTAATTGACCATAACTTAGGCCCTCAATGGTCAACTTTTTTGGGAAGGGGGAGTAGCCCAGGTCTGGGCTGGCCATCGGGAGCACCGGGGGGAATTCCCAGTGACCTAGGCAGCTGATTGGCCTGGAGTGTCAGACCAGTGTTTCGGCCAACATTACTGTCTTTACAAGGCTTTAGCCTTTTAACCCTAACCCTCTACAATGAAGATATTGGTATTATATGAAACTAGACGATCTAAGAAATCCAGTAGTACAAACCATGTCATGCTAGCTTGTCGGTAAAGGAGGCTGAATAACGCTCCAAAGTGGCAAGACCATTTTCCAAGAGGTCCCTTGACCTCTCACCTTGAGATATCTGAATGAAAATGGGGTTCTTTGGGTACCCAAATGGCATCAACCCAACAAATGCTGCAACAACTTAAGAAACATATTTGAGCATGAGAATGGCCATCGTAAAAGTAATCAGAAAATAGTTACAGTAGGCTGTGGTTAATGTGTGGGTATTGGCCTAAACTTCTGTTAGGTTCATTGGCCTGAATTATTATTCCAGTCCAGCCCTGAGGAAGCTTGCATTCCAAATTACGTCTCAGTTTCAACAGTGAGCAGAATTTGTGAGAAAAAAAGATGTTGGCTAGAAAAGAGGAGTGATTGAGGTTGTAGACAAGGCAGTATAGAATAGGAGAGATAAAGTATGTTGAAAAAAGGCGCTTTAAAAGGGCAGAGAGAACATTTAATTAAAGATGGTTGGTGTTATGCAAGCTCAACAAAACAGCCGCTTGTGGTTCATGGGTTTTAAACAATAACATACGTAGGCACACAATGCATTAAAAAAAAAAAAAAAAAAAGACTGAGGTTCCTGATGTTTGTTGGGAGGTGTTATCTTCCTTGCTATGTGAGATTTATTATGGGGGTTATTTCTGCAGCCCATCAATCTTTGAATCACAAAAACAAACCTAACATACAAAAAGAAAACGCATGAGTCTGTACTCGCAAAAGCCTACATTTGCCCATTCAATATCAATAATAAACATGACCAGAGAAATGTTAAATTTGCTTCATGTGAGAAGAAGATTCATGCAAACACACAGGTGTGATATCTATCAGTTTGACATTTCAGTGCCTGGATACAAAAAGAAGGAAAATGCTTTTAAAAAAAAAAAAAAAAAAAAAAACTGTCTCTGTCGGGGGTGTGCATGTGCTGCTGCTTCAAGATTGGATGAAATCTGAACTGTTGGCCTGTTTGGATTGGCTGTCAGACAAAGTGAAGGCAAAACGCCAGCAGGACCAGCAACATTACTGGCTTCAACCAGAGTACAGAATGTGCAAATTTTGCAAAGGGCAGTAATATGGAGCAAGAAGAGCTTTAGACCATTTGTTCTGCGAGGTCTTAAGGGCGCCATTTACAATTTAATGTCTGTGAGTGTAGAACATTTTAAAAGGGACAAGGTGTTTGCATTGCTGTGACCGTCAAAACACTATTTTAAACATGCATATATATCAGCATTCTGATCCATGAATTTTACAGTATTAAGTTATAATGCTTTTCATTTTCTATATGATAATGCTGATGACTCTCTGCAGAGAAAAGGTAGCTACAGAAAAATGTGCATGACCTATATATTGCTATATGTTACACCAGCACAATCTGAGATGAGATGAAATATCCTGCACTCGAGTTACATTTTAGCATGGGACTGTCATGTGTTAGAAGAAAATATGACTTAGAGTGTATGGACTGCAGTGTGTATGAGGCTCTAGTTGTTTGCACATCTAAAGAAAGAAAACAAATTTAATTTAAACTTTGATGCAAAAATGTAACTTTTAAACCCCTTTAAAGCCTGAAAAAAATACAAAAAACAGATCAAAGCCGACACCATCAACATTTTCCATGCATGTTCCTAAAGAAACGCATGAGACATTCCCCATTATCTGTGGTTTGAGAGCAAATGTGCATTGGGGAACGTGAATATTCAAGTACAAACCTGTTGCATTGACGATGCGATTGGCGCGAATGGTCCCATGAGGAGTCTGGACGTCCCAGTTTCCGTCAGCGGTCGGGGTGAGGGCGGTGACCGGGGCTGGGTTGTAGATTTGGGCACCGTACATACGAGCACCAGCAGCCATAGCCATGGTCAGAGAGTAAGGGTCAATGTGGCCGTCTCCTGGGGTGTACAGACCTGCCAACACCTGGAAATATAGAGGAACTTTCATGTAACAACAAATATTAAGCATTAATACTGGGATAGTGATTCTTGACCTATCTTCCTAAGTCCTGATAGTGGAGATAGCGAGAGAGGAGGGACATCCGGTGCATGGGAGACACGTCAAGCTTTATCTTAGTTATGTATATCTGTTGAGCCAGACTATGGTTTATTTAACCAAAAGGGGTTTATACACTCATAAGCATTAATGTGCTAAGCAGATTTCATGGCAGTCTGCCTAATATTAGATGATGTAAAAAGAGTTTTGTGTATGTGTGTGTGAATGGTGGACATTTTGTGATGATGCAAGATCCGAAATGGACAAGTATCTTCCACTGAGGAGCATGTATGTCTGAGAATCTGCTGGTACATTTCATGGACATTTTTGTGCACAAAGAGTAATTTTGGCCTTGTGGTGATAAACTAAAAGGACTGGGAATGATCTTCTGGGGATCATGAATATTCATAGAAAAATGTATGGCAATCTGCCTAATATTTGATGATTTAAGGAGAAACAAATAGAAAACTGGAAGGTCCAAAATAGAAACGGTTCTACCTCTGAGGAGCATGAATACTTGGTTTATCTGTGTTTTAAGCCCCCAACGTCTACTACTAGGATTAGGCAATAGTTTTGGTTATGGTTATGGTTAGGGTTAGGTGCCTTGAAGTCAATGGTTGCAGCTCTGCCTTAAAGTCGATTAGGCAATGGTTATGGTTATGGTTAGGGTTAAGGTTAGGGTTAGGTGCCTTGCCAAGTCAACCGTCGCAGCGTTGCCTGGAAGGAGACGTTGGGGGCTTAAAAAACCATTGTGCGAATACTTGATAATGTGCTGGTACATTTCATGGACAATTCTTCTGTACAAAGGGTAACTTCAGCCTTGTGGTGGTGCTAGATAAAGAAAGAGGGGCTCACTCAAATCAGAGGGAATGATCTTCTGGGGATCATGAATATTTATAGCATAATTCATGGCAATCTGTCCCGTAGTTGTTGAGGCTATCTACCAAACAGACTGACCAATCGACCAAGACACTAATAGGCAGACTGACTGCCTTTAACATCCTTTAAAAATGATATATCTGGGTGAATTTCTGCAGAAATTCACACACTTTGTATAGGAGATTATTTGATAGATGTACTGTTCTGCTTTGAGAGGATCAGCAGGGACAAGCAGACAAAAATAACCAATCAGTCAATCATTAATCCACAAGAATCACATTCTCTGTAAGAATAAAAACTCTGTAATATTTCCATGGTTCCGACAGACCTTGTCTATATTGAGCAGTGGGAAAAGTTCGTGGACTTTGTCCGGTCCGATTAAGTACTGTTCCGTCACATGCCAGTGTGTGCGTGTCATCTGGTACTTCATCTCATCCACTCGAGCCGGCGTTGAAGCAATACGGACGCTGCCGGGCTGATGGAAGCCCACTGCCTGCAGATAAAAAGACGCTGTGGATGAGATGTGCGCGAGCAAAACCTCAACACGTCCGAGTGAGGAAAGGTTAGCGAGGCATCTTACCTGTCCAGTTTCAGCCTCCAGGGTCTCGTATAACTTAATGCTGTCATAGTGGACTTTCTTGACGTTGATGCCTGGATGGTAATATGTCGTTAAACCGGCCTGAAAGACAAAACAAACCGTGAGAAGAAAATACATCCACAAAGACACAACACTCACAGACACATTTTTGTTTGGAAAAAGCACTGACATCCCATTTAAGTTGACGTGTTCGCAAACAGTTGCCTGTTTACACATCCAGCAAGACACGAAGCAACATTATCATTCATTCAGAGGCGCGTTTGTGTCCACCTGATGAATTTAAAATCAACTTTTCACTCTCCTTTACCTCTGTTTTGGTCTACCAACAATCATATCATATCTGTCTGACTCTGGCTACCATTTGGTGATCTGCAAGTAGCATACAGTCCGTTTTTAAAAAGCTAACCGCTAATGATAGCTGTGAGAATGAACCAAAACAGTGACCGTAAGTGTAAAAAAACAATGAGCTTAAAGATGCTGCTACAGAGATGAATGATAATTCTTCATCACTATGAGCGGCCCCTTTCACAGCAGTGAATTTTGATTAGAGGCTTTAATACCCTGTCCAAGCACTTTCATCCCACAGCCAAAAACATATATACATCTGAACCCCCGCCCCACCCCCCACGGGTGAAGATAGTAACATAATAAGAGTAAGTTCCACCCTTTGACATGTCAAACGTGTATTAATAGCATCACAGTGGAGTGAATGAGGGACGGTGTAGATGGGGCAAGAGTCCTCAGATGCCTTGAAAACTTGTAACAGCTGTTCCTGATGGATACGACGGGACTACCTAATGACACAAACAGAAAATGGCTGTAAACACGTTCAAGAAATGAGGCTGCCGAGGAAGAAGCTCTCCATACTTGTGTTTTAGATTTCCCATTAGCATTAGATGCTAACTGGTCAGTTGGAATATCATTCAGAGGACAGATTGACTAATTTTGCTTAAAAATGATCATGATTCTGTTATTAAAAGAAAATCCAAGATAAGACATTGTGAATCCATGTTTCACAACTGAAGAAGGAAAAAGTGCAAATTTAAAGCAAACAGGGCTAAAACGATGGTAAATTAAGGAATTTTTCCAGTGAAAATGGCAAATATTGCCTAGTTCCAGCCTAAATTGTGAGGACTTTGCTTCAACGTTCAGTTGGTTAATTGATCAAAAGAAAATCTACAGCTTTTTCCTTGTGTTTCAGTCATTTGTCAAGTGGAAATACCAAAAGATTATCAGATTCCAACTTTTCAAATGTGAGGATTTGATGCTTTATTTTTTTTTTGCCCAAAAAGACACTTTATTTAAGTAACTATTTAAAAGGATGTCTCTCTGGACTGCCTATATGGACAAAATGATTAATCCAGACAATAATCTGCAGATTAATCGAAAATTACAAAAATAGCTGGTAGTTGCAGCCCTACTTTTATGTGATGAGAAACTGAATATATTTGGGTTTCTGGACTGTTGTTCAGAGAAAACAAACAATTGATAACATAACTTTGGGCTTTAAAATTGTGACGGGCATTTTTTACCATTTTATTGACAAAAATAATAAATGGAAATGTGTTTTTTAGAGTGTTTTACCTCACTCTCACAGCTTTTTAAACAGGTAAAAGCAGGGAGTGTGCCAATATGCTGGTGTTATGTGCCAAAGATCATCTGGGTTTTCATCCAAACTATGTCCACCTTCATATTCACTGTACTTAATACATAAAAGGAGACTTTGGTAGACGTACAGCGTGCCAGGTGGAGCCAGCCGTCAGCTCAGACTTCTCCAGCAGCACCACATCCTTCACTCCACCTTTGGCCAGGTGATAGGCCACGCTGACCCCCACACATCCCCCACCGATGATCACGGTGTCTGCGGTGTCCTTCCACCTCTTCCTCAACGCCGAGGATGCATCACTGAAGATGGATAAACACACAATCATATGTGAGTCATTACAGCTCCAACGTTTGTTTACAACGGTTGTCACACCTGCAACCAGAGCTGACTAACTGAAGGCACCATGTTGACCGATGACCAGGACTACGTACTTTAAGGGCAACATGTCTGCATAAAGTTGCATGCATCGGCCAGCTGTGCAGCGCGCGCACATTAGACGCACATTAGACGCACTGCAAGGTAATTATGGCTGTTTTATACCCTCATAAATAACAAATTGCCTGACCAACGCGAGTCAAATGAAATGTGAACAAAACTCACCCCTCTTGTGTTTGTTTTCTGGAAGTGCAGCAGATGGTCCTGATAGGAAGCACAACACCTCGACACGCGGCTAAATCTCTCCGCATATGACTGTTGATTAGGTTTAATATCCGCGACATAATTGAGGTAATATTACATGCAACTTAAAGCATAACCAGCCCCCCCTCTCGCTCTCTCAGTGGACCCCTGCACCGTTGAGTGTGGTCGTTACAAATATCCCTCTTTTGCACTGACAGCTGTGTTGGCACGCCCACAGGTAGTCAGGACGAAACTTTACCCAGAACATCAAGGCTCAGGCATGTTAACCCTTTGACTGTCACAACCCCAAATTTAGGCCACACAGCTCCTGATTAAATGTATGTGAGTTATTTAATTAATTAATTCTATCTACAGCCATTGCTACCATGGTGTAATGTTACTTTCTGCACAGTGTTGGAATAAGTACTCAGATCCTTTAAGTAAAGTACCAATCAAAACCAAGTAAAAGTCCTGCATTTAAAATCCTACTTGAGTAAAGTAGCCTACAGAAGACAGTACAGATGTACATTAGCATCAAAATGTACTTAAAGTGTAAAAAAGTACAGGTTTCGCAGGAAAATGGCCTCATATATTATATTATTATAATAACGCATCTCTTGAACACACATATATATATATATATATATATATATACATACTGTTTACATACATACTGTATATACATTCATACTGTATATATATGGGATACATATACATATTTCAACACAGCTTCCTCTAAACCCACCTGCAACAGGTTTGAACTGGACGTTTACTGTATCTTCACAGCTGATTTATATAAACACTGAAATGCAGAAACAAATGTATTTATGAACTGATTCGAACTGATAGGTGTATTGTACTGGGTGGATTTACAGGCAAGAAAGCAAACTTAGTTGATAAGCTAGTGAGTCTATGAGCAAACATGGTGCACTAGACTTATATAAAGTTACACAACAACATGTGGAGTGCAGTATATAGGCTGCCACTATCTCTAGGGGGGACTGCAACATGCTGGACGGTTTGTTTTACGCTGTTCCCAAGGCAAAGCCTCGTCTTCTATGCCTGTATTTGTTTACACTCAAACAGTTTTTACCCGCATGGTTTAATTTTCACGTTACACTTTATAGCCATGTGGGTCTGTGATGAATCCTAATGACCTTTGGTAATCCCCTGACCTTTCCTCTAGCTCCACCAACAGGTCAAATATTTCACATGTGCAAGAATTGGTACAAAAAAAAAATGTTCAGAACTTCATGTTCCCCTCAGGATGAACTGTAAGGACTCATCCCTTACTTTACCTATTTGTGTACAGTGTTTGTATTTGCTTATATTGTCAAATTGGTGAAGCCATTTCCTTAACTTTCTTGTGTTTTGTCAATTTGCATGTGTCTCCTTAAGTTGAAATGGAGTCCAGCTTTTAGGACCGTTGTTGCAAAGGAGCTGGATGAGATGACATTTTCACCTGACAGCAACATAGTAACCTGGATTAGTTAAAGCACATTTCGACCCCCTTGGGAGATATCAGAATCAGAAAAAAAAGGTGTATTGCCACAGTAAACTAAAACATCCACAAGGAGAGTAGCATCTATACAGCATGTCCTCTCTAAGAATATCATGTTGCTGCACGTGGTGTTCTTTCTAAGATAGAGGGATGTAGGGTATAGAGGAGCGTCCTAAAAAAGATCCAAGACATATAATCATCATGTTTTGACTGGCGGTGTAATGCACTCAAGTGCTGTACACATCTGAGGTACTTGTACTTGAGTATTTCCATTTTATGCAACTTCATACTTCTACTCCACTACATTTGTATGACCGCTTTAGTAGCTTTTGTATCTCCTGATGTGTGTTGATGTTGAATGTTTGTGATAAACTGAAGGATGACGTGTTCCTTTATGTGTTGAGAAAATCCTCTTACTTCTTAAGCTAAGTAAAGTCTCTTCTTGGATCAGCAAAAAAAAATGCATTATCATTGTAAGGGAACTTGCGTCCGATCATGCGGAACCCTGTACAATGTAACCTTTGAATGAAATGATGTCTGGCCATACGCATGTAATCATGTTACTTTTCTTGTGTTTGATCATGCTGAATCCTTTACAATGTAACCTTTAAGAGAATAAAGCTTGGCCTGATTGCAAAAACTTAAGGCATTGTTGCCCCGCTGGATGTCATCACAAGATCCTGACCTGTTCTCAAGCCCCATGCTTGAGAACAGAGTCATGCAGGATACTGACTGAAGGAAACATTTGCATGAGTGTGGTAATGTTATACGATGTAATATGTGTTTCAATGTATGCTTTTTAATAGCAGATTTTGCTCATGCAAGCAAACCAAAGTCAAATGTCTGCTCTTTCAATCAATGCATCAATCAAACTATTTATAATGCACTTTGAAACTACCAAAGTTGATCAAAGTGCTGTACAGAAGAATAAAAATTAACTCACACAGGGATTAAATACAATAAAACAAATTAAGAGACATAAAACATGAGGAAACAGCCATAGAATAAACCCATAATACAATTTTGCATATAAAAAAAAGTAAACAAACATCTTTCTTTCTTCTTCTAAATCTTATTGATTTATTCCATAAAATATCAGTGGAGAACGAGTCTTGAGTTGTTGCGGTAAAATTATCAATATGTCGTCTTGTGCCAACTTTCCAAAAGGAAAACAAAAACAAAAAAGATGAGCTATGTAAGAGGCAGGCGTTTCTTTTAGAGTGACATCAGGAGCACCGCACCCCTCCTGGATTATAAATGCAGCACCGATATCTGCACAAAGCCCTTTCCAAACTCACAGACACTCAAGAGTGGGCCGGTCACTGCTGCAATAATCATGGCATCAGGAGCAAAGAAGGTGAGCGAATGAGATGTCTCTTAGCTTATTGTGCACCGCATAGAAATTCTATTTTTTTTTCTCCATTTTTACTTGTTGCATTATAGTTTTGAAGCCTACAGCACTCAGACGTTGCTTGCGTGTGCGCATTTTTGTGCAAAAGAAAATGCTTTGCATATCTGTCAACTAGCAGATAGTAAAAATGTAACAAACGTTTGTGTGTGTGTGTGTGTGTGTGTGTGTGTGTGTGTGTGTGTGTGTGTGTGTGTGTGTGTGTGTGTGTGTGTGTGTGTGTGTGTGTGTGTGTGTGTGTGCGTGCGCATTTCTGCGCTTCTTGCGCGCTTTGATTTTACGCAGGGCATATTGGAGCGTCTGGATGCAGGAGAGATCGTCATCGGGGACGGAGGCTTTGTCTTCGCCCTGGAGAAGAGGGGTTATGTCAAAGCAGGACCGTGGACCCCCGAGGCTGCAGCCGAGCACCCTGAAGCAGGTATGGCTACTACTTACTACTACTCTGCTTGCGCCATTTAATAACCGACAGCGACAAATGCTGAATGAGCCATCCCGTCGTGTTGTTTTCAGTGCGCCAGCTGCACCGGGAGTTCCTGAGAGCAGGCTCCAATGTCATGCAGACATTCACTTTCTACGCAAGCGATGATAAACTGGAGAACAGAGGCCACACTCAGCGCTTCACTGTGAGTAGAGCTCTCCAGCTGCTCTCAAGCCTCATTTTGAGTCATGAAGAGGGCATGGCAGCTTGGCAGCACAGTTGGCGTGAAACCAAACTGACTGCAGCAACCGGTACGGGGACTTTGTGTTCTCTTAACGTGAAAGTTTCTTTTTTTTCTCCATTTCTTTAGGGGCAGCAAATCAACGAAGCAGCGTGTGACCTGGCCAGGGAGGTGGCCAATGAGGGTGATGCCCTGGTGGCCGGAGGAGTCTCTCAGACCCCCTCTTACCTCAGCTGCAAGAGTGAGAATGACGTCAAGGCCATCTTCAAGAAACAGATTGATGTCTTTGTCAAGAAAAATGTGGACTTCTTGATTGCTGAGGTATGTAGTGAACGCCGTTGGTAAGTTGGGCACAGACTCGAATGCCCGGTGTTTCACTTCCATAAAGTTTGAGGGCAGGGTTCCAAAATCAACTTTTTCGTCCACCAGCCAAATGGCTAGTGAATGTTCAAATTTCACCAGCCACTCAATAGATTACCATTGTTTTGTTTTTTTTTTTTTTTTGGCTTACAAGTGAAGCAAATCTACCGGCCACTTAATTGCATATTTTACCATTATTTGGCTAGTAGGTGGTAGTTGTGAACCCTGGTTGAAGGATTTACAAGAAGCACGTATCCTGATTTTAGAGGTAGAAAAAAAACAAAAACACATTGGACACTTAATTTCTCATAATGCAGCCAATAAGATATGTTCATTAGACCCCCCCTGACTAAAGGATAAATACTCCATGTCTCCATCATCAGGGTTATTTCTTAGACTTTAGTAAGCTCCAAGACATTATAAAGTCGTCCAATGTAAACTAGCCTTTACGTTTTACTTCTAAAAATTTTTTTTTGGCGCCAACAGTGATATATTTTGTTCTGAAATAATGTGACCACAAATGGCCATTTAAAATGATAATTAAATTATGTGTGGTGATTTCTTTTTGTTTTTTATGCTTGCAGTACTTTGAGCACGTGGAAGAGGCTGAGTGGGCCGTCCAGGTTTTGAAGGCCACTGGGAAGCCTGTGGCTGCAACTCTGTGTATTGGACCTGAAGGCGACCTGAACAAAGTCAGCCCCGGAGACTGTGCTGTCAGACTCGTCAAAGCTGGTAGGGAAATATCTCAGTCGGTGTACTGTATGTATAAAACCTCCTGTCCCACTATAGGTAGGTGTGTATGTATGAGGTTTAAAACCTCCTGTCCCACTATAGGTAGGTAGGAAGTTAGGTAGGTAGGTAGGTAGGTAGGTATGTATGTATGTATGTATGTATGTATGTATGTATGTATGTATGTATGTATGTATGTATGAGGTTTAAAACCTCCTGTCCCACTATAGGTGGAGAAACTGGGCTGAGGACACAATTGATCGTCTTAACCCTTAATAACAGTGTCTATTATTTTGCCACCATGTGTATATTAATGAGGGCAGGCTAAATAACAAACACTTTTAACATCAGCACAGTGTAGTCTGTAGTTGAATCAACACCTCAACAAAACTGACCATTATAACCTTCATGAAGATCAGATTTTGTATGTTGTAGTATTTATTTGTACTTTTAGTACTTTTTATATTCAGGTTCCACATGCACAATGGTCTCATTGGCCAGAATAAAAAAACACCTGTGTGGGTTTGCAGGGTCTTTAAGTGAGCTATCGTATTTATTTTTAACAGTTTCACTCCTTTTATTTATTTATATATATATATATATATATATATATATATATATATATATATATATATATATATATATTTTTACACTTTCTAGGCTCATTTAGCTAAAACACTATCGGAACATTTTAAAAATATCAATTGTGTTTTTTTTTTTTTTTTTTCCCTCCCCAACTTGATGCTGAATCCTGCATTTTCCATTATTCATCTTCATTTATTTTCATTTCACTCTCGCTGCCGTTAAGCCCAAATCTTTCTAACTTAAGCACCCATTTTGTAACAAAGGCTTTCTCTAATACATTTGTAGTTTAAATCTCAAGCACAGATCCCCCACTGGTGATGGGAGGGTAGAATGTTTAACATCAGTATGTGATGTGGATTTTGAATCTGACTTTGGCGCCATCCAGTGGAAGAATGAAAAGACAACTAAGAAATACACACTGCTGCACAAAGCGACACAAAAGCTGTATCAGTTTTCACCTGGTTGGATTTTCATTTCTTTGTAATAAAGTTTGCATGTTTTACTCTTCGTAGGAGCTCAGATTGTGGGCGTCAACTGCCACTTTGACCCGGAGACATGTGTGAAGACTGTGAAGATGATGAAGGCGGGAGTGGAGAAAGCCGGGCTGAAGGCTCACTACATGACCCAGCCGCTGGCTTACCACACTCCTGACTGCAGCTGCCAGGGTTTCATTGATCTGCCCGAGTTCCCTTTCGGTATGTAATAAAAACTTAAAACGGATGCAACGTCTCCATCTAAACCGTGACATGGAAGACGATAATGTAGAACCGTGTGCTCTCTCCGACAGGTCTGGAGCCGAGGATCCTGACCAGATGGGACATGCAGAAATACGCCCGGGAAGCGTACAACGCTGGTATTCATTACATCGGAGGCTGCTGTGGATTTGAACCCTATCACACCCGTGCCCTGGCCGAGGAGCTGGCACCCGAGAGGGGTTTCCTGCCCGCCGGATCTGAGAAGCATGGCAACTGGGGCAGTGGTCTGGAGATGCACACGAAGCCTTGGGTCAGAGCTAGGTACTGTAGATATTTCTTTCGTTTCTTTTTCGTTTTCTCTCAAAATCCCTCCAGCAGTTTGGTTAAAAAAGGCATTTGTCTCTGCAGGGCCCGTCGTGACTACTGGGAGAAGCTGAAGCCTGCGTCTGGCCGTCCCTTCTGCCCCGCGATGGCCACGCCCGATGGTTGGGGTGTCACCAAAGGCCATGCTGACCTGATGCAGCAGAAAGAGGCCACCTCCCAGGAGCAGCTGAAGGCTCTCTTCGACAAGGCCAACAAAAGCCACTGAGCTCCTTGAGGTGTCTGTTTCCAAAGGAGAAGCCAAGATCAGTCCCTTAAGTTTACATACCAAAAAGATCAAAATGCTGAAATTCTTTCTGTCTCTTTAGGACCATTTTACTGTATGTGGAAGACTCGTATCATATGCTGATGCTTTAAATTAGCTTAAAGTGCCCATATTATGAAAAAAAAATTTGGGGTGTTCTTTTGTGTCTCTGGTGCTTCCACACACATACAAACTTTGAAAAAAATCCATCCATGCTGTTTTGAGTGAGATATGGTTTCTGAATGTGTCCTGCCTTCAGTCTCCTAGTGAGCAAAATCGGCTCGGACTGTGACGTCACAATCCGAAACGAGGTGGCTAACCGCAACGGTTAGCTCGTAGCGTTAGCGTTAGCATGCTAACGCTAATGCTAACACTAGCATGGTACCTCGTTCTCAATAGCAAAGCACTGCTACAACACACACAAGTTCACCATAATCTACAAAAGAACTACTTACATGTGCTCCCTCATTTAGAAGTCTCCCAGCTAATCCTGCCTTGTAACTGACTGAAGTTGGAGAAACAGCCTTTCTTTTACTGTCTCTAGAGTTAGCTAGCTGACATGATCTACATCTGAGCTACTGAGCATGTGCGAGTGCAATCAAAGATAGTACAGAAGAAGTAGAAGAAAAGAGGTCTCACTCTGTAGCTAAAACAGAAACCAGGTGAAAAGAGGATCTGCAGCAGTGAGAGAGAGCTGTGCAGTACAACTAAAATATGGTGTTTTTTGAAAATTAAACCATGTAAACCTATTCTGGTACAACCTTAAAATACAATTATGAACCTGAAAATGAGTATAATATGGGCGCTTTAACCAACAATGAATGCCTGTTTGAGTAAGTTAATCACAACTGTGAGCCTTGTGAAATTACTGCAAACTCAAAATAGCAGCTTTGAATGCACTTAAAAGTAATGCTTTAACGCTCCACGCATGCCTAATGTCTTTAAAAAGAACTGAACAATGTGTAGCAATAAACTTCTGAAATTTAACTAAAATCAAGTGAGTTTTTGTGCTGAGCAAATTGGGGGGGGGGGGGATATATAACCTCAAAGAGTGCAGTATTTCAGATGTACATTTTACACAATTTACAGATAGTCTTCAAAGCTGTGTGGTTGGTAGTGCTGTGTGTGTAGGCTATGTTCAGCATTGTCTGCTTAACGCAGCAAAGGTCTTATTTGTACCGTGAATGTGATTGATCATGTTTAATGTGTTTGTACTCAGGCTACCTAACAGCATGTACAGGAAACCGGTGTTTGACGAATTGGCTCAAACGCACAGAGGAGACAGTTGTTGGCTGTGGAACAGTTGCGCCCAGATTAACTTGTGACCCAACATCTGTAACTCTGGTCCATGTTCCATACTTTTAATCATGTAGACCTGCCAAAATCAAATCCTCAAAGGCCACACGACAGGTGTGGTGTAAAAAAGTGAACCTGTTAATACGGTACACAATCTCAAGTTCAATACCTTGCAAGAAACGTTCAGCTTTTACACAAACTCCCGGGCAGTCCTTGTGTTTCATTTTTTTACCCTCGTAGTGTTTTAAAACTTGTGGCAGCGATGGAGGCAGCGATGTTTCCTGTTTCCCGTTTCCTGTACGGGACTCTCACACCGCCTCAGAAAACCGGTGACATGATTGGCCATTGCTGAGCGACGTGTGGTTGCGTTTCTCCAAATGTTGAGTTGGTCTCAACTTTTCGCGGCTTGTTTCTCCGTTCAGCATTCTCGCTTATACTGGATCTACAATACTTTATACTCATCGTCCACTACATCGCAGAGGTAAATATTGTACTTTTTACTCCAGTACTTTTCTCCGATTTTGGGTTGGGAAGTGGAGGGTCGCTGGTTCAACTCCCCGTATGGACCAAAGTGTGGATTGATGGTGGTAGAGATGCCAGTTCACCTCCTTAAAATAAAGACCTATTTATTTCATAGGTATATTTATTTATGTACTTATTTCATATTGAATAAAATGGCATTCTATACCCCTGGGCCATCTGTAAGGACACTTGGAACTGCAAACAAGGTCGATTATGACTCTTTCTATCCTGTATTTTGAATCCATGGACTTCTTACATTTGGAAAAACTTTCTCAGAGTCGAGAAAAGTGATTTAAAAACATTAAAAATGTAAATGCTATGGGCCGAGCGGGAAGCACATATTTAATTTTTTTTTTTTTTTTTTGCTTAACAAAATTCATATACAAACAATAAGGCCTAAAATTCTTCACAGTACTATAAAGAATCAGATGCTCACAAAGGTGCAAAATTATAATCAAATAGCCTAATATAAAGAAGAAAGAAGAGGGGGGGGAAATAAACAAACATCAGATATGAAAAGAAAAGCCTAGATTTGATTGTTTGACACCTACATCTCTAGACTTGTTAATAATCGATTATCTTTTGTCTCAGTCGACTTGCGGTACGGCATGCCGTCATGTTCTGTGCGTGCCTGCGTCATGGATTTGCCCACGTGCAGATGTTTATGCTCCTCGTGCACGTCTGCCATGTAGGCTACGTAAAATAATAGTCTGCGGGACGCGATATTTCTTTTCCTAGGATGGCGAAGGCATATCCCGCCCTTCTCTGTCTCTGATTGCCTTTGAACCATCGATGTATTAAAGAGAACTTGTGTTCTTAACTAACTAACCAACCAATCTCACTCCTCTTGTCTAACCAATCCAACCAGAGCAGGCAACGAGTACTAGCCAATCAGAGGCAGAGTAGGGCGGGTTATGCCTTCGCCATGCTAGGAAAACGCAAATATGCGCAGAGGGCGACAGAGACGGAGAGAAAGAGCGATTTATGGAAAGTAAAAGGAGGATGGAGGAAAACTGACATTAAATTATAGAATAAGAAAACTAATGCGGGTTTATTTTAACCCTCTGCTTGTCGTTTGATTTAACCAGAGACGGTTTTTGTAGACAATCTTTGGTTTGATAAACTCTCCTAGTAAAGGGACTGCTGTGCTGCCTTCAGGTAACATGGAAAAAAACGGGCAATCGCTTCATATTTCAAAGGTGATCGTTTTCTTACTTGCCTTAAACATGTCTATCTTAAAACATATCTGTGCCGGAACTAACTGCATTTACACATTAAAGTCACAATTATAAGACAAAACAACACGTATGTTTACACAATATAAAAGCTGTAATCTTTAACAGTTGCATGAGCGAACAGGAGCACAGAGAAGAAAATGATATAACTATGATTTTACATAAATGTACCTGCCTCTTCTCACAATAAATAAAAAGTCTAAATAGCCATGGATGGTCTGGTAATATACTTCCAACAACCTTTTTAGACTTATATGCACATATCAAAACCAATAAGAAAAGACTAAGATTTAGGCTACTAGTTTGACACAAAAAAAGCATGTCCGCTTTAAGGTAGTATGGTATTAAAAAGAATTTTCCTTTTGTGGTCATCCTCAACTGATTTTTTTTTTTGGTTGCTCTATTCATAACTAACAGACAGACAGACAGACAGACAGACAGACAGACAGACAGACAGACAGACAGACAGACTGGGGCACAGATTCAGAGAAGGGGGACACATTTGGTAAATGAGTAAATGGTGCTTTAAAACTCAGATTCAAAGTACATTATTAAAACCACATTGTTTATTCAGTTTTAAAAATATTCCTTTTTGCAATAATATCAATAAATAGATGATATTTGTGACTCCAAACAGCGTAAAGCCAAACAATAGGTGTAAATAAAAAAACACCCCTCTAACCTAAGCCCTATTCGCACGGGGTAAGTATTACCTGGTGACCTCCAGTCATTTGTAATAATTGCGGAGGTTGTCTGTGATCTTAATCCCGTGCGAATCGGTCATGTCTGTAATTTGTAAAGTAATAATTCCCCCGCAAATGACCTACCATATTTCGCCGAAAACGGAGGTCCTGTGATAATATTAGTCCCGTGCGAATCGGCATCTCTGATTTGTCCAGGATTTGGCGGGGCTTTTTTGTTTTTGCAAGGTACCTATTTCCTTCTTTTGCGCCTTTTTATCCATCTTTCGCGAAGAATGGAGGGTGTGTTGGAGTGTTTTGACAGTGTTTTGGGTGCTGGGTCATGTCACTATACATCATATACAATTTGCAGAAAGAGAAAGATGAAAACCACCACAAGTGCGAAGACAAAAAGAATGATTAGATGGCGATGGATGACATGTATAGCAGCATGCGGTAAATATATTTTTTGTTTGTATCATACATCTAGAGATAACGACAAGACATCTCCAAGCCATAGCTTATCAAAAATAATGCACAATCAAGCGAGGGGGCTCACTTCATAATTAGAGGTTAATGTTACAAATAAATCAAGCTAATAGATTTTAACCTGGTGAAATGTTTTGTTTTATCCATCTAACCGGACCCTGCTTGACACCACCCGGAGAAAAAAGTGAGAGAAAGAAAAAGGAGAGGTCGCAGTTCGGACGATGACTGACTACCCGGTTGAGATTGTGTGCGTGTGTGTCCTCGAGATCTGACCACACACAAACACACGTAGCAGAGCTACCCACACCCATGTTTCTACTGTTGCTTAATGTCCGTAAATTCGAGTAAAATCACAGGCTTCGCTTATCCAGTTCGAATGCGCCAGATGAAACTCAGACGTGGGTGGGTAATTTATAATTCACACGAGGTCCCAAGATAATACTTATCCCGTGCGAATAGGGCTCTAGGAACAAGACAGCCAGACTGTAAGAGACGTTTGTGGCTGTAATGCACAAATGTTTGGTCATTTTGCGCCACCTTGTGTTAGTGTTGCGTCACTTTGTGATTGTTTAGAGTAACTTTGTGGTGGTTTTATGTCTCTTCTTGTTCATTTGATTGACCTGTGGCGTAACAAACTCATCACTCATCACTCATCTTCATCTCTGACTGGGGGATGCCGAGGCGTTCCCAGGCCAGTGGATTACTATATATGTTATATTGCTGCACTGTATAACTAAATATAATGTTACTCTATATTATAAGCCTATTTTATGTTATTCTATATTATGTATGTATGCTATGCTACATTGACTTGCATTATATTCTATTCTATTAATTCAGACAAAACACTAAGTACCAGTACCACTAGCCTACTTAATCAATTAGCCCGGTGCACATTGTTTAGCTGTTGACTCTGCTGGGGGCCTTATCAGATTCCAGGGGGGGGGGGTCCTGTGTGCCAATAATTCAATAAAATAACACGCACATTATTCTGAAATGGACCATTCTGCATAATGAGTACTTTGAATTTTTGTATTTTAAGTATATTAAGATCTGAGTGCTTCTTCTACCACTGGTATGCACTGCGTTCCTAATGGAACATGAACGCAACACCGTGTATGTGTGTGTGGGGTGCACCAGTTAAATCCCTCCCCGGATTTGACAACACGCACCTTGACTGCTTGTAAACAGAAGCTCACACGTGACGCTGAGAGCCCGATTGTCTGCGAGGGGACAAAGAGCGACACAGTCAGCGCGAGCATCGGGTGCAGGTGAACGGCCAGGTGTCATGACAACCGACGGTATCAAGCAGACTTTCGTCCGTCGTTTGCTCTGCTGTGTCCGAGCGAGTCTGGCCGCTTGAACTTCTTCATGTCTGGATCCCAAATCCGAGCGTGTGGAGGGATACCGACGTTAGCTGCGTTTTCTCCAGCTCGCACGCAGCTGGCAGCGGGTAAACAAAGCTGGACAGCCTTTGTTTCACCTCCTAATTTAGCTAGTCGGTTCATTCGTTTCAGCTGCGCCAAATTTTACTTTTCTAGCTAACGTTAGCTAACCGTAGCTAGCAGTAGCTTCGACATCAGATTTATTTTTTTTTTCTTTTGGCTAACGTTAATCTTGTCTGTTTTTCCACTGGCTGGATGAGATGTCATTCACGATGGAGGATAACTTGGAGTCCGAGTGGGTGTCCGTCCGACCCAGAGTCTTCGACGAAAAAGAAAGGCATAAATTTGTCTTCATCGTGGCCTGGAACGAAATCGAGGGGAAGTTCGCCATAACCTGCCACAACAGAACCGTGCAGAGACGGACTACTTTTCTTCTGGACCCGCTCCTTGACGGAGCCCCCGCTTGCGCTGTGCTTCTTTCCCCCGGTGCCTCCGTGGCAGAGAAACACACAAAAAGTAAGAAAGATGTAGTCTGCCAAGCGGGTAAAGTTAGACCACTCTCTGTCCCTAAAGGGAAGCCCACAACTAAGGCTGTTGTTGCGGACAAAAATGCTTTAAAACCCGCTGGTTCAAAGACCTCGGAGTGTGTCAGTCCCACATTAGGGTCCTGGGATATTGTGACACCGAAAGTAATGGAAATCGAGATCCTGGACCCGGTGGATTTCCCGGTCTCTGCGGATGATGCGGACCCAGGGGACGGGTACGGTGACGGCAGCAGTCGTGAGGACTTCAGCTGGGCCGGGGTGTTCTCCTTCCAGGACCTAAAGGCAGCTCACCTCCAGCTGTGCGCCGTCAACTCGGACTTGGAGCCATGTTTACCCTCCTTCCCCGAGGAGCAGTCCGGCGTGTGGTCGGTGCTTTTCGGCGCCTCGGGGGTGTCGCAGCGGGAGACGGACGCCCTGTGCTACCAGCTGCAGGTGTACCTGGGTCATGCCCTGGACACCTGCGGCTGGAAGATCCTCTCAGAGGTGCTTTTCTCCGAGAGCGAGGACACGGACGAGTACTACGAGAGCCTGAGTGAGCTGAGGGAGAAGGGCTATAAAGATGCTCTGGAGAGGGCCAAGAGGCGCATGCAAGAGGTGAATTAACTTGTGTCCCTCGTGTTGTTTGAATAAGATGCAGGTGTGACATGAATCTTTTGGTACTTGATGTTTTAAAAAGCACATTTTACACTCTTTAAAGCCAGCCCTATATTACATGGGAAGGCTTTGGACAACCGCAGAGAGCATGTAGTTTTTGGAGCATAATTGTGCCTCATGGCCTGTTAATTCTCCTCCTCTTCCTTTGTTTTCCCCCCCCCTGTGATCTACCATCTGTTGCTGCACGTTCACAGGCCTTGTAATATGATCTGGTCTGGCCAGACACCACACTCTAGTTGGCTGAACAGTTTGAAGGGAGTCTCATAGGAAAAAAAACAGGAGAACAATTAGAGGCGGACCTAAAAAAATAATAAAAATAATGTGTCACCACAGCTGTTGAGATTGTGTCTGTGTTAGTCCAGACAGCTGAAGAGACATGTAAGAAGTTTTAATGTATGTCCGTAGGGAATGGGGCCTTGGTGGAAGAAGTATATGAGATCCTTTACTTAAGTAAAAGTACTTATACCATACAGTGAAAACTACTCCACTACAAGTCAAAGTCCTGCGTTCAAAACTTTAAAAACTGTTAAAGTATGTATCTGCAAAATCTGCTTAAAGTAAAAGTTGCGTCACATACGTTAAGAGTGTTTGGGAGGTTTTGATGAATTCGAGGCAGGTTTCGTCCCAACTCTCTGAAGTGCCTGTCTTCTGGCAGGTGTATTTGAACTCGTGGTGGAGGCGTTAACTTTAGCTGAACCTTCAATGCAAACAAAGATATTGTGGGCGCCCAAATATCTCAACACAGACAAAATGTGTTGCGTGTGTGTGTGTGTGTGTTTACTTTTCCTATAGCCTTCATCGTACAGCTGCTACGTCTGTGGAGGCACAAAGCAACTCCTCTGCCTGGGAAGGTTCTGAGGTTTTGTTGGACACTGACCTGAATAAGACCTGGGGTACCACAGTTTACATAGCATGAGTTCGAAAGCTGGAAATTCCAGCACATCAATCGCAAAAAATTAACATTCAAAATCACCAAATTTGGAGATAAGTGGTTTTAATGAACAGGAACGGCATGAAAAATTGTAATCTGAAAAGTAACTAACCCTGCCAGATGAACTTAGGGGAGTGAAGAGATACGATGTAGTGGAGTTGAAATGTAAAGTAGCATAAAATGTAAATACTCAAGTTAAGTACCTTCAGTACAGCGGTGAATGTACATTCCACCACTGCAAATATCACCTAGCTCTTAGAGTAGACATGAGTGTGGAACCCCACTAGTTTACTGCAGAAACTACTGAAAGGTCTAAACAGAATCACGCTAATGATCCCAGTCTCTGTGTGTGTGTTTTGAGAGGAGACAAAGCCCCAGGCAGTGTTTCACCTCCTTTTGTTGTTTTGTTAAACTGAATGACCCACTGCAAACAGCTGAGTAAGGGCTTGGTCCAATTTTCTGACACTTTTTGGATTAAAGATTGTTCGATTCAACAAGATGAGAGTTAATCAAGTTATGTTGGACTGAGGGGAATTATAAATGACATTTTTTTTATTTTAACAATTGCTGGAGAGAAAATCACCTTACGCACTTATGTGCTGTAAACCTCATGCAGCTCCTTCATAACACTTGCTACCTCGAAGAAGAGCCTACAAACTGGGATTAAAATATTATGTGATTAGAAGAAAAGTATAAGGAGAGCTTTACTTAAGATGCCCACTGGCTCTGGGAGTAGTGCCTGTTAGGGGTGGGAATCAGCAGAGGCCTCACGATACGCTATCCTCACAATACTTATGGCACGATACGCTAGGGCTGGGCGATATGGACCAAAAGTCATATCCCGATATATTTTGGCTGAATATCGATATACGATATATATCCCGAATATTTTTTCCGCGAATTGAGAGCAAATGTTCAGTCAAAGCCCAAATCAAATATGACATGTCACAAGTAGTTTCATAGAAACAGTTGCAAAATCAAATAAATAATAAACCGGTTTCTTTCACCTGGTTCATGATTAAATGCTCAGCTGTTCAAATAACAATAAAATGTAAACCTAAATACTGTATAACAGGAGTAACTTTTTTGAAATCAAAGCTCCATAGGCTATTTGTGATTCGTTCCAAAGGTCAATTAAGCTTTTGATATTAATATAATCTACTTTGTTAAAAATGTAATGCCTCATGCCTGTAAGCCTAGGTTATAGTCCCATTCTTCCACTTGATACTGCTTCCACTTAAGTAAACTAAAAGATGAACTATCGACTACAAAACAAAGAAACTAATTAATGTGTTAATACAAAGAATATTTATTATGATCGGTTCACAGATCTGAGTCCAAACGGAAACTTCACCCTTCTGAACTAAGAGTTTCTGCTTCAAGGTGAAGTTTAAACAGACTAAAATGTCCAGGCTCATTCCTCCACTATTTATTTCTGTATGTATTTAAGCGTTACATGTAATTTTAACGGGCACTGAGCTCCAGATCCTGCAGCCGCAGACGGTCGCTGCCCCGCTGTAGCTTATTTCAGTCCGCCTGCCGCCGGCAAACTTAGTGGAACTTTCCGCCGATATCGACATACGTTAGTTCGTCCTGGACTACGTGTAAGATCCTACCGATCACCACTCTGTCTTTGGCGGTCGTCGATCTGATCAGCGAGCCGCCAGCGAGCGGCTGGTGCTGTGTTTTTGCCCGGGGAAGAGACGCTGCGGCCGCCACGGGGCTCTCCCGCTTCCCGCCGCCGGAGCTCAGATTGCTGGTCGAGCGCGCATATATAATCATAAAACACATTGTCACCTGTTAAATGTTATCCATTGCGGTTTGTTTTTTTTTCTATTTCCTCTATCGAACATAATTAAGCAGTACAAAAGTCCGGCATCTTTAGCGTTGATCTGAATGCTTCGGACCCCTGTTCCAAGATGGCGCGGGTTTGTCGTATGTTTAGAACCTCACGGCGACATATCTATGGGAGCAAGGATCACATTTGAACTATATCGATATATGCGATATGGTCTAATTCCATATCTCATTTAAAAATATATCGATATATTTGTTTATATCGATATATCGCCCAGCCCTACGATACGCTATTGCGATTTTAAACATATTGCAATATTCTGATAGATTGATTGCAACTTATTACATTTTTTCCAACTTCAAATGTTTCCCAATTTCAAATGAACTTTGTCAACATCTGTTTTATCTAAAAAGATAAATTCTTCTGTTTGTTCATCTCACTGCAATTTTATTGCTGCAAAATGGGATTGTCAAGCAGACAAACTGCCCAACACACACAGTATATAATAAAAGATCAATACTTGGCGTCTGTGTATCGATACAGTACTGCAACAGAAAATATCGCGATCCTATGCTGTATTGATTCCTCCACCCCCACCCATAGTGCCTGTTAGCAAAAAGGGCATCACAACCGATTTTAGTACTGCAGCCCGGCACCCATCGCTGCTATGGTGATGGTGGTTTTAGGGACCCTGGTTGTTTGGTGTGTGTGTGGAGCAGCTGGAGAATCAGTGTTGTGTTTCTTATCACAAGATGCAGCCTGAATCTCAGCCCTGTTTGGGATGATAACTGGGCCAAATATATGCAAACCGACAGACTGGTGGAAAACACTCCACAGATGTAGGGCATGTATCTGTCAATCATTCACCAGAGGCTTTCTTATCTGTTAAGCAGAATTGGGCTTGCCTACAGCAAACCTGACACGTTGCAAGCTAATAGTTACATTTTAATGGCTTTGCTTTGAAGTTGTTATTGTGTGATGATAATGTAAAGTGTTTGAAAGCTGATTAAACAACTAAATTTAGTAATGAGCGGTGGATGAACTTGAACAGCATTATTAAAGCAGGCTTGATGCTTTACTCTGTGAGTATATTGTAAACCTGGCATGTAATGCACTTGTTAAGGCTGCAACAGTTATTTCCATTATTGATTAATCTGCTGAGTATTTTCTTGAGTAATCATTTGGATGATAAAATGTTAAACAGGGAAGAATGTCCTCACAAGTTTTCAGACCTGTAACAGTTCAAACCCTAAAGATATTTGGTTTTTAATCCCTAAAGATATTCAGTGTTCATACACACATCACATTTGAAGCTGCAACCAGAGAGTCTTGAAATTTAGTTTTTGCTTAAAAGAGGACAATTATCAAAATAGTTGCTGATTAAAACTTCTGTCAAAAGGGTATTTTGATGAATCAAATAATGGTTTCAGCTGTAATGCCCATCCATTTATTTCCTCACTCGATACATTTTACTTAGTCACATGAAGGGATAATAGGCAGTTAATTTACTACTGCATAATGGTGTGTTAATGTGTGTGTGCCCACACAGATTGTGATTTGTCATGGTAAGTGTGCACCGTTTAGTTGTTTGCTTACATTGCATGATGCAAGTAGTCTTTTTTTAATTGTTACTAACATTTTACACTGCTTCTGTGTTTATCTTTGAGCTGAAAGCAGTAATATTATATGCCTCTGCTGGCTACAGTTAACAATTAATCCTCTTATGCAGTTCATCCCTACATGAAATATTTTGGGGAGGAAAATGGGCAAAATCATATGACCACATTGGTCATATGATTTTAACTGTAGGTCCGAATTTAGTTGATTCACAGGTGGTGGCAGCTCTGCAAAGAACCTTACCATCAATGCTAAAGATTACTGGTATTACTGGTATTCCCCTTTTTAGAATCCCATTGCATTTTATGTCTCCTAAATAGCATTCGGTTCATTCAAAAACCTTTTAAACAGAGTGCCTGCTCTGATCTCAGTCAAAGCGCGCTCCTCCTGTGAGATACTTGAATTAAAAGGCAGAGAGAAAAGTACTCCAGCAAGACGGCGCAGATTTAGTGCCGACAAACTATAAGAGTTAGATTAATGACAGGGCTGCAGCGTCTATATTATAGCTCAGACCGCTTCTGTAATTATGCACTCATTGCACTTTGGAGTGCTTTCGTTCAGACTGTGTAGATCGTATATACACAAGATCAACTCTATTTTAATGACCTCTTTTCAAACAATTTGGAAAAGTAAGAAATAAACTACATTTAATGTCACGCTCACCCCTGTAGCTCAGCCAGTTTGTATGCTTTAGTTAGTATTTTTGTTTGGAAAAACGGAAAGAGATATTGGTGATTTTTCAACAATAAAATAGTTATTAAATCAGGTATGAGACGACATGTGCTCCCTTTTACTGAATAAAGCGCCAATGAAAGCCATTGCCATGAAGTCACCAGACTGCAATGAAAAACAGAGTTAAAAATGATAAGACAGACAGGGGTTTAAACAAATGAATACATTGAACATAAACTGTGTGAAAAGATAACCAGGTCTAGAGGCCCAGATGGGGCTTTTGAAATTGACCAGAATTTGGAGTGGCCAGGAGAGCTAAACCACGGTAATTTAGTCCGATGTTGTGCACTTAGTCTCCAGGAATATCTCCACAGCAGTCAGTAACTAATGTCTGGTAACTTTTTACTGTAGTTTCTGTATTTTGTCTGAGCAACAGTCCAAACCCCCAAGAAAAACCAAAGCAGATCCTCACATTTTGGGAAGCTGGGACAAGGGGAAAATTAGTTTCTCTCAGTCGGCTAATCCGTTGGTCAACTAATTGTTTCGACGGGTCACCCTGCTGCCTCATCAGCCCACACGGCAAACGCTCATCGGCCCTCTGGCTTCTTGCCTTTTTTCAATATCAACAAATATAGATTTGACTATGTAAATACAATTACAGCCGGAATGGTGCATTGTAAAGGAACAGCTTGGTCATCAAAGGAAGTAGTGAAAGAAAATCCATTTTCAGAGATTTCTTTCTATGCGGACTGGCTGTTTTGTAAAAGTTTCATAAGTTAAATGGCACATAACCCGATCCTTTGTTGCTTGCGAAGTTGCGTAGCTCGTGGCCAGGCAGGAGTCGGCTCATTTAGCCCTGGGGTTTTCCTGGTCCGCAGCGACTGGAGGGGCAGGGAGTCGGTGTACGGTTGGCCAGTGGTTACCAGGGAGACCCAGCCCAAGGTAAACAGTAGGAGCAGTGTTCGAGCTGAATCATGCAGTGTCTATCCCCAACATGGAGGGCTTTGGAAAGGCAGCCTGGAGTTAATAGAGGAGTCTCTATTCATATCCATAGCGCCTTGCAGAGAGAAGAGCACTTTACCCACCGCTTTAGACGAAGATTGGGTGGCGGCATATTTTAATATTATCTGAGGCAGAAGTGAAGGAGAAGTATTGTGCTGTATGAGTTGGAGCTACTGGTTTCTGAGAGCTGGGAGATGAATTGTATTTGTGTGTACAATAGCTGTTTTGATAGCGTTTTATCTCAGGAACAATGAGCGCTCTGTGGATAGCTGGACATATGGTACAAATCAGCAGCAGTTTGGGCCAATTTATTCTCATTGTACTGCACTCAAACAATATGTTTTTATTATATCTTACTGCCCACACACATGCTTACAGAGATTTTCTCACACTTTTTATAGATTAGGTTTGGATTATTTTTCTTGAGCTTTGAAAAAGCTTTTGTTTAGGACTCATTTTAATCCTGAATTGGACTCGCTACACACTGAAATCCAGCTTCCCATTAAAATCAGAAAAGCTAGCATCCACCCTTGGTATTATTTATAACTAACCCTATTTAAAAAAAAAAAAAAAAAAAGGCTCTCTTGTTTTACCCCTTACAATAGTTTCTGGTAATATAGCAGAAGTGTGTCATTTAATTTCTTCTCAGTTGGATGTGTTTGAAGGATAATGTTGGTGATTTGCTTTATTTTCTTATTGCCAAGAAAGGTTTCAAGTAGAGATGGCCCGATACCGAGTACCGATCCGATACCAGTGTGTCATATATTTTATTATGTTTTAACAACCGTATACTACTATCCCTGTATGGATGTGATATTATTTATATCTTTGTCGTCGGTCTGGCTCAGGTTAAACTCTTTTGTGAAACAACAAACGATACCAGCGTTTTAGGCAGTATCAGTGCCGATACTGGTATCGGTATCGGGCCATCTCTAGTTTAAAGTGCAGATTACTATATAGCTCTCTATTATTTGGTTTATAAAAAAAAAGAAAAGAAAATGCTTGTTATAATCTCCTTAAGCCCGAGTTAATGTTTTCAAATATCTTATTTTGTCTGACCAGCTGTCCAAAACCCAAAACTATTTACTTTACTATCATGGACTCGTAAATCCAGCAAATAGTCACATTGTAGAACCTGGAGCCAGTGAACTTTTTTGCTCTTTTTTTTTTTGCTCTAAAAGAAACTCCTAAAAATCATTCAATGATTATGAAAATAGTTGCAGATTAATTTTCTATTCATCAACTTCTCGATATATAGTTTCAGCAAAGATTTTTGTCCGTAGTAGGAACCAATAGGCTCTGCGCTGAGTGCTAAAGACTGGCTGGGGAAGAAGACGACCGAACACAAAACACATTGTTGGATATGGACTTTGTTGACCATAAGAAAAATATATAAATAACACGCGTACCTGTACCTATTTCCCTGCTAAGTCTTTCCTCTACATGTTTTTTGTTTTTTTTCCCAGGTGTTGGATAGACACAAAGCCATGGACAGCATGGTGGAGCTGCTGCAGGTGTACCCCGAGGAGGACGAGGCGTATGGAGAGCTGCTGGAGGCAACAACTCAGCTCTACCACTACCTGCTTCAGCCTTTCAGGGACATGAGGGAACTGGCAATGTTGCGCAGACAGCAGATTAAGGTAATACACACAAGCACAGATACAAATACCATCTGTTTTAGGGCTTGATTTAAGTAGGTTTAGACCTCGCTGTAGCCGGCTAACTGGTCTGTCCTGTCCTGGAACACATTGTGACTGCCTCTCTGCTACAGTGTACTCTGCCAGTTATGATGCTGTTCTTGTGGTTTTAAAAGCCACGGTTAGTGCTGGGCAACGAGCCCTGAACCACTGCATGGTAATGTCCTCCTTTGAGCCTCCTACCCTCCTAAACCCACTGTAATGACATTAGTTGCTGAGGAATCGTGCAGCGATGATGATGATGATGATGATGATGATGATGATGTAGTAGCCGGTCTGTGCTACCCTGTAGCTTTGCATCTGGGGGCTGTGGAGAGCAGAGGATCAGCCAGAGAGGCTTTTTTTCCCCCTCCACCCAGAGCGGCTTAACAACCAGCATGAGTATTATTACAGCAGCCACTAAACCACTCGGTAATTCTGCAGCCTAAGCACACTCTTCTGTTTTCCACACTCTTTCTCCACTCCATCTTTGTTGTTTTCCTTTCATTAGAGGCTTGAAAAGGGAAGGAAATCCACAGGGCAATCCCTACTGTTTCTTTGAGGTGGGGGGGGGGTCAGTCTTTACACATGCCTGGTTGGGTCAATAGGTCAGAGTACTTCACTCTCAAAGTACATTTACTCTCAAACTACATTTACTCTTTCAGCAGCCAGGCAGGAAAGGTAACATCCATTAAGCTAGACAACTAGCACTGTAAACAGGAAATGTAATGTTCCCAAGGATTTGTTTTTTAGCCCATATTTGTTTACATTTTGGCAAATTGGCCATTAAAAATATGCCGAATTAGCTCATTGCAGCTCCTATTTGCAATATACAGATAGATGTACTGACAACTGTAATTGGATTACTTTGATACTGAAGAAAACCTAAATATGTGATGATTAAAAGCTATAAAAAAGCATCTATAAAAAGCATCTTATCTCTATGATTTCTAAGCGGATTTATGGACTGTTATTTGCGATGCAGATCGAAGATAATGATATCTTCGGAAATGTAAGTCACAATGAATCTAAAAGTAAGTGTGTTATCCTGTCGGTGTGTTCGGACTTGACTAAGTTGGAATTAAACCACTTCCTGTTGTTTTCACCAAGATGCACCTGTCCCTTTCACCTCATGTCTCTCACTTTGTGCACATCACAGTTTGAGTTCTACAGTGGGCATTAAATCGAGATGTCGGGACGCTTGTGAGGTGTCATCGCTGACCGGTGTAGCATTGCGCGACTGCACCTTGCATTGTGGGACTGTTTAGCAGAAAGTATTGTACTCTCCAAAGACACAATTTTTTCCCGTTCCATTGTGGGAATATTTTAGAGCACTATATAGAACAGAAGTTGGACACTCAAATTAAATGACAGGCAGTAAATGTAGCGCACTATATACTGTAGTTAATAGGGAGTGATTTCAGACACAGCCTTTGTACCTCACCGTAACCCATAACCACTTTGTACCGGTGTGTCTGTTCCACATAACTTCATGAGTTCAAGGTGGAGTCCAATCCAGCGAGTCAGAAATAACACAGCGGAGGAGAAAGTCAGTGATAGGAAGGCAAAAATAACAAGCTTATCCAACAGTGAAGAAAAAAAACATGAGCAGAACGTCTGTTTCTTGTTAGCCAGAGTGGTCGGGGAATCAACTTTGACTGGACTGTGCAACATGTACAGGCTTCGATATTATGTAATACAGTATTGAGTGCTGTTTAACTGGACACATGCTGTCTGTCTCTGTATCTGTATCCTTCTTCAGACTCTCTGTCTTTCACCCGTTTGTTGTGTTGCGAGTACTTTTCCATCTCTAAACTACATTCCTCACACGGCGTGCTCATCCAACATCTCGTTAACCAGCGCAAGTGACTGTGTGGGTGTGTTTTTAGTATTTGGGTTCTTGGGCGGATGCTGATCTAAATTAAGAAATTTCACTGAATCACCAACATTTATGGAGCAGCTTTTTCTTAAAGGATCAGTCTGGTGATATTTGACTTTTTGTTGTTGTCAATAAATGCCATGAAAAGACAAAAGCCAACAATGAATGTATCCAACAAACCTTTTAAATACACGTCCTTGAGCTGCACTGTTGCGCTGGCCGACATGTTCCTTCATTACACTCGCACTGTAGTTTATTTTGACTCAATCTCACACGCACCGTCCGTCCTGCTGACACAAATACTCACCAGAGCACCAACTGAGGATTAATCCGCTGCTAAAAATAGTACCCAACAAATGTACTATTTCCTTCATTTTGAGGGACATTTGCTAAGCACTACAGTGTCCAGCTGTTTTTATGGAATAATTTATCCTTTTTTAAGAATGAAACTATATTCGTGAGCTGTATTATTTTTATTTTATTTTTTTTATTTTTTCAAAGTAGTTGCCGGTTTGATCGACTTGGACTAGACCACCGACTAATCCTCTCAGCTCTATCGCCAGCTCGATCTTGTAAGATTAACAATCTTGCTGACGTTGTCGAAGAACATCTGTTAGAAATCTGTACTTCATTATGGGTAATGTAGTGTCCAGTGTCTTGGAGCTTGGCCCGTATTAGAGGCTAAAATTTCGGATATCTGGGCCTAGGTGTCTTGAGAGTTCCCCAACTTTATAGAGCTGTATTACTAAATTGCTGGAAACGATGTATCACGTCGCGTTTACCTAAAATCGCTGAGGTGTCCACCCCCCTCTTACCTGTTCTGCATGTTTCTGACTTAATGCTTTATGAAGCTTTTTGAGAATCTGAGCTCTGCACGATGCCAAAGTTTCCAGCTCAACCACCTGCTCCCCTCGGGGCGATCCAACGGCTGAAAACAAAGCTGTATGCAAATGAATTCTTGATGTCGGCAGAGGCGGTTGGTTTCTCCCAAACTGATGAGTCAGGGGATGGTGGAGCAGAGGGTGTTGGGAATTAGGACACATGCTACTGTAATTTACATGCAGTTTGCATTCTACTTAATGTGGCAGAGTTGATGTGAAAAGGACAAGAGCAGCAGAGTATCGGTTGCTTGATAGAATTACCGGCTACCCTGACTTCATCTGAAAGTGTGAATACACGTGGACACGTGTGAGGTTGTTTAAAAGCCAACAGTGCTTCAAGCTAAAAAGCCAGACTGGAGTTGGGCTTCAATCGACGAGAGGCGTCGAAGAGTAGAGAGAATGTTATATTGTAGGTTAGGAGAAGTTAATATAGTGTTTTTCAGCTGTGATATTTCAAGGTTGTTGTATTCAGAGGCGACACAGGCTGAGTTGTACAGTGAATTAGGACAAAAACTAACAATTATTTTCATTATCAAATGATCTGTTATTGTCTCGATTAATCGTTTGGTCAATAAAATGTCAGAAACTAGTGAAAAATGTCCATCACAATCTTTACATTGCTTGATTTGTCCAGCCAACAGTCCAAAATCCACACATAGTTTACTATTAGTTTACTATCACATATATCACATATATTGTTGGGTTTTCTATTCCATTATCCATTATTATTATTATTATTATTATTTATTATTATTATTATTACTAAACAGAGAAAAGCCGCCAATCCTCACAAATGAGAAGCTGAAACTTGACAATGTTTAACTTTTTTTGATTGAAAAAAATCGATCAACTAATCAATAAATCGTCGCAGCGCCACAGCCAAAATGTTCTCTCTTTAACTCGTTGTACTCTCCTCAGTCGCAGACATCTGAGCTTCGAATCCGTGAACGAACGAGCAGATGGCGCAGTGAGCGAACGATGAATCGATCAACAACAAAAGGCGTCGAGCATTTTGGCGAGCGGTGCTTTGTCGGACGGCCCTGCAGCGTGTTGGAGCGGTGTCCTGTTGCCTGGGAGGTCGGAGGGCAGCCATGAATTAAAAATGTGGTTTCACTGTAACAAGTCTGAGATACTATTGTACCACAGTGAGCTCCAGTTACTTTTCGACTACATTATTAAGTGGCAACGGTTGTCATGGCGGCCCCTTAAACACCTGCTGTGTTTACCCAAGGGGGGTTAGCTTCGCTTCAGAACTCAAATCCCTATGGCGCCATTTTGATGCTACAAAGGCATCACCTCCCGTTAGCATTCCACTGACTAGCATACATTTTGACGTCACTTGACAGCGAATAACTTTACGAGAGAGAGAGAGAGAGAGAGAGAGAGAGAGAGAGAGAGAGAGAGAGAGAGAGAGAGAGAGAGAGAGAGAGAGAGAGAGAGAGAGAGAGAGAGAGAGAGAGAGAGAGAGAGAGAGGAGAGAGAGAGAGAGAGAGAGGAGAGGAGAGAGAGAGAGAGAGAGAGAGAGAGAGAGAGAGAGAGAGAGAGAGAGAGAGAGAGAGAGAGAGAGAGAGAGAGAGAGAGAGAGAGAGAGAGAGACTCTATTTTAAACCAAATGAGATAAGGTACCACCATGACGGTATCCACGCTGTCATCCCAGCACTTTACCACAGGAGATGCCGTCACTTCGATTTTCAGAGTTTGACACGTCTGTGTTTGGTCACCACTAGCTGTTGACAAGAGGTGTTAAAGGAAATCAAGCAAATGACTTGTATTCTTCTGTCACTTCCTGCCTGCTTTTAGTTTAGTTTCAGTTGTACACAAGAAGAGAAGTTTAAAAAACAAAAAGTACTACAGGTGTAAATTATTAAAGAATTGTGAGTATATTTGACTCCACATCATCATTTAGGTATATAACCTCCATTAGGTATATATAATCTTTCCTCAGTCTTTGTCTCCCACTGTATGATAAGGAGTTGTGATGAATAAATAACGCTTGCATTGTGTATTATTTATGAGGTCAGGGACTGGGTGAGAGGGAAAGTACTTTATAGGTGATATTCCATCATATAATCTTATTATTCCGTCCAGTGCTGTATTTTTACTGAGCAAAAATGGGACTGTCCTTTTTTCGTACAAATATGTCACTTTGCCTGTTTTGCAGATCAGCTCTACACACTTCAGTTGAACCTGTTCACTCTTTTGCACAACAGATCTTGTTTTCTTCTTTTTCTGCGTCGTAGCGGCCTCCTTTGATGCTGAGATTTATTTTATATTTTGTAGGTGGCAGGTTTTTGAAGGACGAAGAATGCACCGAATAAAAATGATGTCTGTCTCGGCTGCATCTTTTTTTTTTTGATCCCTTTATTTTTGTCAATCGTGAGACTGACCGTGGTATAAAGAGTGCAATGCTGAATCAGTGGAGGACTCCTTTAAACTACTTACATACTCCTTTTGTGAGAAGAGCTTTGAGACGATTGATCGCTGCAGAATTTTTAAATTGGCTTTTTCACACGGTTTCCTACTTTTATTAAATTGATTTTGCACATAACGGACGATTATTCTCTCTTCTCTGTCTGCACGTATCACCTTGTGCTGCAGCGTTGATGTTAACTGGAGTGCATTCAGTTCAGACTTGTGCTGAATATGTAAAAGTGACCAGGGTGCCTTTTGCCAGTTGCATGGATGCTTTCTGCTTTGCATAAAACCAGTCTAATGAATACACAAGACTAATAAATACCAGATTTTTTTAGATTATTTTTTGGGCATTTTTAGGCTTTTATTGACAGGACAGCTGAATAAATGAAAGGGGAGAGAGAGGGGGGAATGACACGCAGCAAAGGGCTGCAGGTCGGAGTTGAACCCGGGCCTGCTGCGTCGAGGAGTAAGCCTCTATGTATGGGCGCCCGCTCTACCAACCGAGTTATCCGGGCGCCCGACCAGGTTTTTTTTATTTTTATTTTTTTTTTGCTTTAGTTTGACAACAACAGCATGCACAGAAGTTAAACAACAGATGGGTCAACGGCAGTGTGACCTGTCACCAGCTCTCCTGACGGCAAATGCCTCTGCCATTTGGTGCTCTGTGGGTGTTAGCCTAAATGTTGGAGCCTGCTCTTCTTCTTCAGATGTGTTCACATGTTGGTGCTTTGGTACTGTATACTCTCTGTTAAAGGATACCTGAACAGTGAGATCACTGCTTAAGTATTGGGTTAATATAATCTTTCTCTTTTTGATTTTTTCCCCCATTCCTGGAGTGATTCATATTTCTTTTTTTTTCCTAATTTTTTTTTATTTTTTATGTCCAATACTTTTTTCTTTCTGGTCTCTGATGTAATCTTTCCTCCCCCATTCGCTCCCACTTTCACCCCAAAACCCCTCCCTGTTCTTGTGCCTCACGTGCACACACACACACACACACACACACACACACACACACACACACACACACACACACACACACACACACACACACACACACACCCCAAAACAGAGTATGCTGGCTGACATAAATCAAGGCATTTAAGGTTTGTTAGTGTTTATTTTTGAGCACCTACACACATCTGTTGTACATTGAGCTATTAATCTATGACTTTATGTACATGAGGCCCTGTGTAGATTTTGTTCCATGTGGTCTCCTCCTGGAGGAGGAGGGGGGGGGGTTCAGTTCTAGTCAACAGCCAGGACAGGACTCCACGTGGCACTGCTTAGCCATTTTTTTTTTTTTCTGTTTCTCACTCTTTCTCACATGGCCTGACACGAGCTGCTGAAAAGTGAACTTGACATGTGATGTTGTGCCATGTAATATGGACTCCCTCTAGAGTGTATTCAGAGTTGTCCTGTTTTGTTATCAGAGATTCTGTTTCTTTTATTTATTGTTCCACCAGCCCAGTAGGACACTAAAAGTTAGTGTTGCTCTAAAAATAAAAATAAACATGCACAGGAATGCCAGGCATCGCCATTACCCCCATCTGCTGTGACTTGCTGGTATTACGTGCTGGTGCAGGACTGTAGTGTACCAGGGGTTTTTAGGGGAGAGTTGAAAAGGGTTGCAGAGGTGGGGGGGGGGGGAGATACTACGTGAGGTGAAAGGGACTAATGCATGCAAGTGTTCTTAAAACAGGAAGTTAGTTATTGTAGTTTGGCCTGACCCAGAGTCCTACAATTTGTGTCATAATAGTACTACTTCACGGAGTCATAACTAATCTGAACACTATTTTTTTAGACCTGGTGGGACTTTCCGAGTTGATCATTTCGCAAATGAACGTCCATAAATCTGCTTAGAAGTCATACGTAAAAAAACCCTGCTTTTATAAGTACAAAGGAAGTGATTAGAAATCATCGAAAAAAAGGACGCTGTGGCACCTGAATAGCTCACCTGGTTGAGCGTACGCCCCATGTACAAAGGCTCAGTCCTTGCCGCAGCGGCCGCAGGTTCATTCCCTCTCCCTCTCTACCCTTTCACGTCTTCAAAATAAAAAAAATCTTGTACCTTAACAACTTGCATGAGAATCATCCCGATTTTTTTTTTTCTACAGTACCAACATAATCCAGTGATAGTTGTCTGTGCATCCATGGTAACACTGCAAACAAACTGCTAATAGCTAATAGCTAATTAGCAGTTTGCCAGATGTAAAACAAATATACAGGCTTAATGAGTCCAAAGCTAACTCACTGAATCCATGGCAACATTACACTTCCTGTTTGCATCCACCAAAACCTAGGCTGTAAATATCTACCAAATAGATGTAAAATAAAAATATCTAATAATAGGATTAACAAAAATGATAAATGTATATAAACTAAGTGGTGATCTGGTGGGGGTCTTTGAAAACCCCTGATCCGTACTGGCTGAACTTTTGTTATCTGTGCTGAAGCAAATGTTGTATATTTAACCTGCTTCAACAACCTGTCAACACCCCCCCCCCCTCCCCAATCAGATCTCGCTGGAGACGGAGCGCCTGGGTCCTCGGCCGAGTGGAGAGCCTGAGGAAAGAGGATGAGGAGTGGCAGAAGAAGGCTCACGCCGCCGTTCTCTCCATACAAGACCTGACTGTCAAGTTCTTTGAAACCACGACTCGGGCACAGAAAGGTAAACAGAGAAAGGAGGCATTTCCTGCCTTTTTATAAAGCAGTGTGGGGCTTTTGTCTCCGCTGTGACCTTTTGAACATTTGTGTTCTATGTTTACGCCATAACAAAGTAAACACACACACAAACACACACACACACACACACCTCCAAAAGTATTTAAATCCTCAAACCATCTCAGCTATGAGCTGCTCGGAAACACGTCAACTGATTTCTGTTTAGGCCTGGAGCAGGCTTCACTTACCCTGAGTTGAGGCACTATTCAATTCTAAAGCATTGCTTTTAGATTCCACTTTTAGGGCTGCAACTGATGATTAGTCTTTGGTTAGCCTGTAAATTACTTGATTAATTGTTCAGTCTATAAAATATTAGAAAATGGAGAAAATGTTGAAAAAATATGAAGAGGTCTTGTTTTGTCTGACCCAATCATCCAAACTATTTAGTTTAAATGGAGATAGAACAGAGAAAATCAGAAAATACCTAGCATTGGAGAGGCTGACGCCTTACAAAAATTACTCAAAAGGATGCATTGATTATCAATAAATTATTAATCAACCAATCATTGCAGCCCCATTTTATTTCTGACACTCATTTAACGTGTTGCAGCTCTGAATGAGCGGATGCGTGCTGACCAGAGAAAGTTTGGCAAGTCGGCGTGGGCAGCGGCGGTTGAACGCATGGAGCGGCTGCAGTACGCGGTTTCCAAAGAAACTTTGCAGCTGATGAGGGCCAAGGAAATCTGCCTGGAACAGAGGAAACATGGCCTAAAGGAGGAGGTAAAGTACACAATGACACACACACACACACACACACACTCATGCTACTCACAAGAACGTTTATCGCTGATGTAGATCAGAGTGTAGGTTCTTAAAAAGCTTTGGATACACAAGCCACAATAACCAGAGGTGGAAGAAGTACTCTGATCTCTGACTTAAGTAGAAGTAGCAATACCACAATCTAAAAATACTCAAATAGCTAGATGGATAGATAGATAAAAAAAAAAATGTTTTATTGTTCCCAAAAATGGGAAATTACAGTGTTAAAGCAGCAAAATATCAGACACACAGCACACATACAGAATATACATGAAATAATCGGATACAATGTACATGAAATAATAAATAAAGAAAGTGTTGTCGGGGTTATCTGTGATAGATAACAACAAACAAAGTTTGTTCCCCTTCCCCCCCCCCCCCCCCCTTCCCTCTGGGGGCCACAACCAAACCCCCCTTTTTTTCCCCAAAAAAATTTTTCCTTTTAAAACTACACAAGTATTGGCTTCAAAACATACTTAAAGTTCCAAAAGTAAAGTTGAGAGAGAGAGAGAGAAGGAAAAAAGCAAGATAATGGACGTGTTGGTAAAATGACCTCATGGTTCCGACATCCTGCAATGCAGTGAAAAACATCCTGGTGTAACAGTGGAGATGACTCATTGGGAATTACTGTTGGGGTCAAATACTTGCTTTGCACGTGTACAGTACATAAACAGTACATGTTGTCTGCTGGAGTGGTGTAGCTCAGCCCTTAGAGAGAGAACAGGAACACTGTCTCAGGTTCAGTATTCACTGGTGTTTAAAAAACAAATCCACAGACAGGAAGTAGTGCAAAATCACCCAGCCTGTGGCATATGCCCTCTGGTCTGCGGTAGAGCTGTCAGTCTTCCTCTATAATACCATTTGAATTTCATTAGTTTTTTTTTTTTTTTTAATATTCAAATAATATTCGACTATTTAATGGTCAGATGCAGCCTGTTAAATATGTACTACACTACTCAGGCTTATGCATTGTCAATGCCACTATAAGCATGTGGTTGTTGTTACACGTTCTGTCCACTAGAGGGACTTCTAACATTAGCCTGGCCTTAAAGGGGACCTACGTCACGGTGCAATGCATTTCTGGCACGCCGCTCTCTGTTTACATTATGTTCCACCACGAGCACACAGCGACAAACACAAATGAACAGAGAACTCTGTAATGAAACATTGTATAACAAGTGTAATGAAGCGACATTGCTGTAAAGGCTAACGGTGCTCGGTTAGCACAATGACATCATGTTAGAAAGCACAGCCGGAACGATTTGTCATAAACTAAGTAACAATAGTGTTAGCCACAATGCTAACGGCATTGATAACTAAGCCAAACGGTGCTGCCACTACTATTTTTGTGATTTATAAGCAACCAGTTTTTTTGCAGATTGTCACGTTACTGAGAATCCAGCTGTTAGAAGGTAATATATGAAGTCAAAGCTAACTGACAGCTGTAGGGCAGCTAACATTAACTTCAGCTTTCTCCATGAAGCTCCAAGCTAAGCTCCTATAACTCGCGACGTAGTTAGGAAACAAGAACGAGCTAACTTACGATAACGTAAGCATTTTGGCTCGGTGGATGTCGAATTTTTAAAGTCATGTTAAAACTATTTCACATCCTCCTTCCGATTTCCAGCCGCAGCCTGTCTCTCCCCCTGTATACTGACGTTACTCTGTACGTAGTGTTAGCTCACAATGCTTTGGGTTTCTCATTCCCGTACTTATTGTTCATCAGACATGACATGAGAAGAGGGAGATTGGCTGCCGTTAGTCAACCTATTTATAAAATAAATCCTATTCGAATAGTAATTTCAGCATTTGAATAGTATTGATTTTTTTACTATTTCAATTATATTCGACTTTCGGAATTCATTGCAACATCCCTAGTCTGCGGTAGAGTAATGATGACATTGTGTGTTGTTGTTGTGCTGTGGCCTGTAGATGCAGGGTCTGCAAGGTGGGGAGGAAGCCATGCTGCGTCTGGACCAGCTGGAGGCGCTGTACTACGAGCTGCAGCTGCAGCTGTATGATATTCAGGCAGAAGTGCTGCGCTGCGAAGAGCTGCTGCTCACTGCACAGCTGCAGAGTCTACGGAGGCAAATGACAGGTGAGCATCTGTTCTGTTCTTTAAGGGCTCAGTGTGACAGAGTGTGTTGTTAATGGCATCTGTCTGGCTGATATTATCAAACGATCTGTGCTCATTACGGATATATTGATATCAGAATGTAAATGGGCTGATAGGTAACAAACAGTATCAGTACAGAAATGTTTAAGATGCCAGACAGCACTGACAAATGTATTATTCAACTGTAAAACATGCCATTCAGCACATATCTAACTGATAATCCTTTTAAAAACAAATTTAAGGCATCAAAAAAATCCATGGTGTTGTTAAAAGATGAATAATGGCCAATAAAAACAATGCGATACGATAAGTTTGTACTTTATCGTGTTTTTATTTGCTTAAAAAAATCTAGTAGTGCTCAAGCTCTGCATAACTGTAAACCTTTTTTTTTTTTTTAAACACAGTAAATGTTTTGAACCCACTCTGATCTTTTTTAGTTTATTACATTTATTTATTTATTTATCAGGGACCATAACAAATCTCACACAAACAGAAAACATGTACCACATTTTGCTAATTTAAGTTTTCTAGTAAAAAGGCCAGCAAAACATTTAATTAGTAACTTTAATACGGCTAAAAGTGTAGCTTTTCAGGTAGCTCATTAACAACTGAATGAACTATTGTTTGGTCTCCTTTTCAGGTTCTTTATACCAGATATATAAACTGAGAACCTGGACAGTACCAGCAGTGTGTATAAACTGAGAACCTGGACAGTACCAGCAGTGTGTATAAACTGAGAACCTGGACAGTACCAGCAGTGTTTATAAACTGAGAACCTGGACAGTACCAGCAGTGTTTATAAACTGAGAACCTGGACAGTACCAGCAGTGTGTATAAACTGAGAACCTGGACAGTACCAGCAGTGTTTATAAACTGAGAACCTGGACAGTACCAGCAGTGTTTATAAACTGAGAACCTGGACAGTACCAGCAGTGTGTATAAACTGAGAACCTGGACAGTACCAGCAGTGTTTATAAACTGAGAACCTGGACAGTACCAGCAGTGTTTATACACTGACAACCTGGACAGTACCAGAAGTGTTTATAAACTGAGAACCTGGACAGTACCAGCAGTGTGTATAAACTGAGAACCTGGACAGTACCAGCAGTGTTTATAAACTGAGAACCTGGACAGTACCAGCAGTGTGTATAAACTGAGAACCTGGACAGTACCAGCAGTGTTTATACACTGACAACCTGGACAGTACCAGCAGTGTTTATACACTGACAACCTGGACAGTACCAGCAGTGTTTATACACTGACAACCTGGACAGTACCAGAAGTGTTTATAAACTAGAGAACCGGACAGTACCAGCAGTGTGTATAAACTGAGAACCTGGACAGTACCAGCAGTGTTTATAAACTGAGAACCTGGACAGTACCAGCAGTGTGTATAAACTGAGAACCTGGACAGTACCAGCAGTGTTTATACACTGACAACCTGGACAGTACCAGAAGTGTTTATAAACTGAGAACCTGGACAGTACCAGCAGTGTTTATAAACTGAGAACCTGGACAGTACCAGCAGTGTTTATAAACTGAGAACCTGGACAGTACCAGCAGTGTTTATAAACTGAGAACCTGGACAGTACCAGCAGTGTTTATAAACTGAGAACCTGGACAGTACCAGCAGTGTTTATAAACTGCATTTTGATGAATCTGCTCTGATGTTGTCCCAGAGCGACAGGATGAGGTGGTGTACTACGATGCCTTTGAGAGCCCCGATGCCATGAAGGGTGAAGAAGACCCTGCCACCCTGCCGTCCCCCCTCCGAGATGAAGAACTCAGCGTCCTACAGCAGAGGACACGGCAGCTCGAGGCCCGCAGGGGCCGCATCACTGCCAAGAAAGTCTACCTCAAAAACAAGAAGGTAAGCACTGACGACGAAGACGCCTCTGGAAAGTCTTTTCAAACGGCTCCACAGGTAAGTTTAGTGCATCATGCCTGTGCTTTTTCTTCTTGAATAGGAAATCTGTATTGTCAATCATAACCAGAAGATACAACAGCAACAAGGTATCCATGGCAATTCCCTGCAGACACTGCAACAGGTAAGACTCAAATATTTAGCATTTGGAGTCTGGGGCTGCATCTGATAGTGTACTTCCAATGTATACGCATTTGCAAATTTAGTTTTATGAATCTTTTGGTGTAGTAAATGGAGATTAGCCATAGTGGTATTAATATATATATATATATATATAATAGTATTAATAGTGGGGAAAAAACACAAAATAAGAATGTATATTAGTTTGGATCAGTGTCTTTAAAGCACACTAGGTCTTGTGAATATCTTGGTTTAATTTTTAATGATAATAAGTACTTCACGGAGGGTTTAAAGGTCCCATGACATGCTGCTTTTTGGATGCTTTTATATAGGCCTTAGTGGTCCCCTAATACTGTATCTGAAGGTCTCTTTTATATAGGCCTTAGTGGTCCCCTAATACTGTATCTGAAGTCTCTTTTATATAGACCTTAGTGGTCCCCTAATACTGTATCTGAAGTCTCTTTTATATAGACCTTGGGTGGTCCCCTGATACTGTATCTGAAGTCTCTTTTTATAGACCTTAGTGGTCCCCTAATACTGTATCTGAAGTCTCTTTATATAGACCTTAGTGGTCCCCTAATAACTGTATCTGAAGTCTCTTTTATATAGACCTTAGTGGTCCCCTAATACTGTATCTGAAGTCTCTTTTATATAGACCTTAGTGGTCCCCTAATACTGTATCTGAAGTCTCTTTTATATAGACCTTAGTGGTCACCTAATACTGTATCTGAAGTCTCTTTTATATAGACCTTAGTGGTCCCCTAATACTGTATCTGAAGTCTCTTTTATATAGACCTTAGTGGTCCCCTAATACTGTATCTGAAGTCTCTTTTATATAGACCTTAGTGGTCCCCTAATACTGTATCTGAAGTCTCTTTCCCGAAATTCAGCCTTGGTGCAGAATTACAGCCACTAGAGCCAGTCCCACAATGAGCTTTCCTTAGGATGTGCCATTTCTGTCTGTAGCTATTGAGGAGGAGAGAGGGGGGGCAAGGTGGAGGGTGGGGGTGTGGCCTTGACCAACTGCCACTTTGCTCGTTTGAAAGCCATGATGTCTCTCTCTCTCATGGGCGGGCAAAGCAGAGAAAGAGTTGAGCTGTGAGTTGCTTTTTGGTTGTCTGAAGGTAATATGTTGAGTTGGCTTTTTAATTGGGAGATTATTGTTGTGGGGTTTAGAAAAAACTCCTCTAGAAATGACTGACAGAACACTGTATCCTCCATGAAAGGACACGTCTGTTACATGAATTCAATCTTGAAATGTTCTTCTCACACAAGACATCATTTATTATGACCATTAACGGTATGGCGTGCAGCTGGAACTCCTAAGTGATAAATAATGATAAACAGGAAGTAACGAGAGGAGAAAAGGGGCATCTTACAGTGTAATATTACGTATATTACACATTGTTTGCACCAAACCAAATACTCTCACACACGTTACTACATCAGATCTACTCTGTTGTTTTCCTGTAAAGGGGGGTGACGCTGAGGAAGATGATGAAGCCAAGAGCAACGCCAGAGTGAGTCAGGAGAGGCAGAGGACTCTGGACAGACTTCGCAGCCTCAAACAGGTGAGAACTCCAACATCCACTAACGTTTAGCTCCGTCAGCTTCTTCTGAAGAGTACCTTTTTGACCCGTGACTGATCCTCGTGTCTGTTGACTCTCCATGTCAGCGTTATCCCGGCCAGGTGACTCTGAAGTCCAGCCGGCTGCGTCTGAGTCAGCCTCACAACCGGAGGAGAGCCGGACAGCAGCCCAGCACTCATTCGGCCAGCGTTCAGACCGACTGCATCTCCGATCTCCCAGAACTCTCTGCTCCTCCTCCACCCGATGTCTGCAGCTGCGACAGCGTCTCTTTACCGACAGTTGAACTCGAAAACCTTGACTCTTCACCGCCATTCCTCTCACTGCCTCCCCTCTCAGACTCTCCATCTGTTCTTTCCCTGGGTCCTCCTCCTCCTCCCCCGCCTCCCCCGCCTCCTCCGCCACTTCCTTCCCCAGAGGAGGAGCAGCAGCAGCAGCAGCAACAGGGTAAGGGCAGGGAGAATAATCCCAGCCCAGTGCGGCACCATGAACGCAAGTCTGAATCTTCCTCTCTGCCCCTGGCTCCGTTCTCCCCTCGATTCTTTGACAGCAGTCAGCTGCAGACGGCGAGGAAGAAGCTGAAGAAGACGGCCTCGCTGGACTCGTCTCAGTGGAGGAGAGGTGAGGAGAAAACTCGCATCTTTCACTTCATAATCATTCTGTTGACGTGTATCATAATAAATGAAAAGTCTTTGCTTGAAGTTGTTGAAGTTATAATCGCTAAAGAGATATGTTACTGATTTAAATCCAGTTCTGTGTCATGGAAGTGTGGACAGTAGGGCAGGGCGGTGTAGAGAAAATCAAATATCACGATATTCTTGACCAAATACCTCAATGTCGATAATGCGACGATATTGTATGGTTGACTATTGGTGCTTTAACAAAATGTTATTTGCACAATGAGATTTTTAATAAATAATCACCAGAAATGATTTAATGACTTAGTGGGTAAAGGCAAATAATAGAACAGCTACAACAGTCTGGTAAGTTCAGAAAATGACATCACTTTACTGTAATGCAGCCTTTAAAACCAGGATATTACAATATCCAAAATCTAAGACTCTATCTAGTCTCATATCGCGATATCGATATAACCTTGATATATTGCCCAGCTCTAGTAGACCGTGTGTTTAGGTTACCCACTGGTTTTCTATCGTACTTGTTGCTGGTATGATCGTTGAACGGGTATTAAATTGCATTCTGAAAAGTCTTTACCTTGTATATGAGGCTAACTGTGTCCACGGCGTGTTTCTGCAGCGAGCTCCCCCATGGACGAGGTGCTGGCCTCTCTGAAACGGGGCTGTTTCCACCTGAGGAAGGCCGAGCTGCGAGTCCTGGCCCCCGACCCGGACGACGACACCGACAACATCCTGGCTCAGATCCGGCAGGGCGTCCGGCTGAAGAAGGTGCGGACCCGGCCGGAGCAGCAGCGTCACGCCAAGGGCTTCCCCCACTCGGCCGACGCTCTGACCCGCAGCATCCACGAGGCCCTGCGGAGAATCAAAGAGGCTTCGCCGGAGTCCGAGTCGGAGGACGAAGGCCTCCCGTGCACGGACTGGGAAAACTAGTTTGGCTTATTGGAAGTTTTTTTTTTTTTTTTTTTATGGATACGTGGAGCCAAAACGAAGAGAAAACAAGCAGACAAACCAGGGTTAAATCACCTGGACATACCTTGGTGCAATTTGAACAAAACCCCTTGATTTTTGTTGTTTGTTTTATATCAAAAACCGCTCAGAAGTATGTTTTTATTTTTTTATTCATACTTCTGTGTTGTTTGTAAAGATGGACCACTAATCTTTTTTTCTTTTTTTTTGTTGTTCTGTGGCATTTCTTAACTGAAACGAAGCTATACCTTGAATTTTCTCTTTAGAAATAATTAATAGATGCAGCATACTGAGTAAAGTATAATATAACAAGAGGAGAAGATTTTGGGGGAAGGATATATAACTCAAATTCAATCTCCATAATCTGTTCTAAAAACAACATGAAGTTTTAATTCTTGTAGTTTAACATGAGCAGCAGCAGCAGCAGCAGCTCATGGAGGTAATTGGCGCCAGATTGCCGAAATTTGCTTCAACGTACAATATGTTTAGACTCGGTGTGACTTAAACTTCCAGAGGATGTCTGTATCGCCGATGTCCATCTCGGACTTAGAAATCATAGAAAACTGCAGAACTAGCCTGATAATAATCATGTTTTAAGTTTTCTTCAGTATGAAAGTAATCCAGTGATAGTTGTGTGTACATCCATGGGTACACTGCAAACAGGAACTGCTAACCGCTAATTCGGCATACTTTTTTCAATGGTGCCAATTTGCCAAAACTTGCTCTAATGACATTACACTTCCTGTGTACATCACACAAAGCATCATGGGAAATGTAATTGCACAATCTAGAACATGATTCTAATAATGAGCGCGACCTAATCCTTTATTTCCTGTATTCATGCCAGACTTCGAGAGTCTTGAACTTTGAAAGTTCAACATGCTGTAGCTGGGAGCGAGAGAGTTCATGTTAGTATGTTTTGCAAACAAAGCGTTTACCTGCAGCCCACACAGGCTCGGACTGTAAGAAGCTCGGCACAGCTGGGTCCGAAATGCAAAGTAAACTTGGAAATGCCAACACTGGAAATATTAGCACACACCGCTGTAGTTTTTCAGATAAATATTCATAAGAAACATCTGTTGACTTGTGCATCCTCTGCTTTTCCTCCTCCAAGGATGCCATTTTAACCAGGACAGTATTTTGGCTAAATGTATTGTATAATATATATTACAAAATATACACACACACACACACACACACACACACACACACACACACACACACACACACACACACACACACACACACACACACACACACACACACACACCAATTGAAATCTAAACCATTACTTGAATCTAGCTTTAGTCGTTTTCCGTGATCGGCTGATTGAGATGGAGAAATGGATGGATGTAATATTTTAATATATAAAGAGGGATTCCCTGTTATGAATAATAATGACCTCCGTTGTGATCATCCTGTGATGATTCATTACCGTTAAGTTACTCTTCAAGACCCAAAAGCATATGACCAAAAAAGGAAACTGAAAAAAAAAAAGCTGGCTGTGTTTCAGACAGATGATGAAAATCTATTTTATGGATCTCTACTTGAACTGGAGCTGGAACGATTCAGCAGAGAATTTAATCTGACATTATTTAAGCCATCCGTTCTTTAAAGTCCTCATTCTCTGGTTTTAGATTCTCCAATGTGACAATTTGCTGCTTTTCTCTTAATATCTTTTGGACTGTTGGTTGGACATAACATGATCCCCTTCAACATCTTTCACTATTTTGTAGACTAAACGATTAATGGATTACTTGAGAAAATAACCTACAGATTAATTGATGTTTCATGGGGTCTTTAAAATAATACTGAGGAAATGTTTAAGAGGACTCCCCCCTATTTAAACACACGCGTATAACTAACTGCACATGTGGAGGTTATGTAGTTTGGATACATAATGCAGAAACCTTTCCATGCAGCATATGGAAGTTAGTTAGCTGAAGTCTGAGGCTTCATCGCCATCTGCTGGTAACAGACGCAGCCCCCTGTTTCTCCAGACCTGACCAACATTCAGATCACATGTTCATATTTATTTTTACTGTCATTTTATTAACCTGAGAGAGTCTCTCTTTTTCCACTGCCTTCAGACATTTGTTTTCCGAGCTTATCACTTACTGGAGTGGTTTGTGCGTGCGTGTGTGATTTTCTTTTTTTTCTTTTTTTTAATACCTCTCTTCTTACTTTGTGTGTCAAACCTGTTTTTAACTGAAACACACTTTCCTGTATTTAAGCAGTCATGCACTGAGTGCCATGGCTACATTTAAAACGAATAGTTAGACTTTTGGGGGGTTAATTCATTAATTAGATTTCTTACCAAGAGTTCGATGAGAAGATTAGATACCACTTTTGTCTGTGCAGTAATTGGGAAGCTACAGACGATTAGCTTAGCTTAGCATAAAGAGTCAAAACAGCTAGCCTAGCTCTGTCCAAAGATTTAAAAAATCCACCTACCAGCGTTGATAAATAAATCTGACCTTTGTGTCGCCTGTAAAAGTTTCTTTTTTCAAATGTGTGGGAAATAACGTGTGCTCATTGTTGCTTCTTATGGCTATTGAATTAGAATTAGATGTGAGGAAAATGCCTAATTGCGATTATTTTGACTGATATTGCAATATGATGCACGATATTGGAGGGAATGATTGTTTTGGTGATTTTTTTGCGAGGATCAGAACCAAAAGATTTTTTTTCTTTAGTCTGTAAGATACAATTTCTAGGCCGGGACGTCTCTGCAGCCTCACAATACTTAATTCAGAAATGTTTGACACATATTTTGCCTTTAACAAATATTGCAAAAATTGCATATTTGGATATTGCACTAGTCCATATTGCGATTTCGATGAAATTGAGATTAATTGTGCAGCCCTATTGAATATTATACATCCATGCGACAACTGCAGTTCTCACCAACCATAAGTTACCAGTGGGTGTTTCCCGCCATCTGGCCACAGGAGGCAGTAATGAACACATTAGGATTTGGTATGGCGGCAGCTAGCAGGCTAACCATCAGCTAACCATCTATGGGTACTGTCTGTACACGATCCATTCTGCCTGCACGATCCGTTCTGCACATGCGCAAGATAATACTGTTTACGACCTGCACAATCTGTTCCACGCTAGCCTATGGCTAGCCTCCACCGGGAAGCTAACGTTAGTTTAGCTAACAGCTAATTCGGCTAACCACTAGCTGACCGCTAGATTCAGTCTAAAATAACGTTAAGTCAAACTTAATGGGAAAAGCAGGCTACAGCTAAATTAAGACTTTACAGTAATAATAATAAAGACAAATATTGAGTGATTGTATTTTAAATGAGCACAAGTAGTAAAGTAGAACTGACGTAACAGCTGTTATATATGTTAACGTTTATTTTCAAGTTTTATTGAGGGTCTTTTAAAGGCTGTCGACCGGAAGCGTAACTAACGTTAGCTTGCTGTGACGGCGTGGAACAATTAGTTATCATCCAACCTTAACATTTTATGGCAGAACGGATCGTGAGGTGTATATATATATATATATATATATATATATATATATATGTATATATATATATATGTTTTTTTTCTTTTTTTCTCTTTTCTCTCTCTCTCTCTTCTTTTTCTCTCTCTCTTTTTCTCTCTCCTCTCTCTCTCTCTCTCTCTTTTTTTTCTCTCTTTTTCTTTCTTTCTTTTTTTTCTCTCTTTTCTCTTTTTTTTTTTTTTTTTTTTTTTTTTTTTTTTTCTTTTTTTTTTTTTCTTTTTTCTTCTTTTCTTTTTTTTCTCTCTTTGTATTGTGTATGTATGTGTATGTATGTGTATGTGTATATTGTGTATATGTGTGTATGTATATTATGTGTGTGTGTTATATGTATTTTGTGTATATGTTATATTTTATGTGTGTTTGTGTTGTATGTTTTTTTTGTGTTTTGTATATTTGTATAGTATATATGTGTATTATGTGTATATGTATTGTGTGTTTATGTGATTGTTGTGTTTGTATTTATATATGTTATGTTTATGTGTTGTTGTGTATTGTATATATGTATATGTATATGTGTGTATTGTATATGTGTGTATTATGTATATATATATGTATATATATATGTTTTTATATATTTTATTGTTTTTTATGTTTTTTTTTTTGTTTTTTTGTTTATATATGTTATTATTTTTTGTTGTTTTTTATATGTTTTGTATTATATGTTTTGTTTTTTATGTTATATTTATGTATATAGTTTATATTATGTTATATGTATATATATGTATGTATATATATATATATGTCAATGGTACCGACAGGTACAACGTAATGGAACGAAGAAGAAACCACACTAGAGAACTTAGGACAAGGGACACAAAAGTCACATTTATGCTTAATTTGCAGTGTGTTTTTTTTCAGTTTTACACGCTTAAAAGACTTTACAGGAAGAAGTTTAACTTGTTGGTTATGTACGTCTGGTTAACGGCGTTTAGTAGCTGAGCAGCCGGACGTTTCCCTCAGGAGTTGGTGGGAATCAAAACCAGAGCTAAAAGCGCGCGAATATCGGACTGGACACAAACACGACTCGAGGTGGATGCTAATGTTTCGCTGTAGGCCTATGTGCTGGATGTGTGAGTATCTAACAGTTTGCTAACATAGAAACATGAAAGGTGATAGCTATGAGTGTTGTTAACAGGCATTGTCGGTTGAAGCACAGCGGAAAACGACCGGTAGAGGTTATGGAAACAGTCCCACACATAGCTAGCTAATACTACTTAAAACACCAAATTGTTGCTAGCTGTTAGCTTAATTTACTGTGCAGACGATGAGAACGGCATCAAACTTCTCATCTAACTCTCTGCAAGAAAGCAAATAGGCGTATTTCCCCCAAAGTGTCCAACTATTGCTGTAAACGTATGGAGCTACAGCTGCCATGTAAACCGAGACACTGATGCCAAGTGTTAAAAATCACCGCGACTCTTGAACGTGTTGCATGCAGTAACGTCCGCTACATCGTGGCTTAAACTGTGCTCCTCTTTCATCTTCAGAGATCTTTAATGCTATTAAACATTGTTTACATCATGTTTAACTAACGTTGTGCAGCAGATATTTGCTCAGTGACAGTAACTCCCTCACACTGCTCTGTCCTTTCTTTTCTTTTTAATTTGTGTTTATGAAAACGTTGTGCTTTTAAAAAAACTTTTTTTGTTTAACGTGTAGATTTTCTCCGATCCTGAACATGACACTATTTGTCCTTTTTAACCCTTTATGACCTTATGCATGTGACTGGTTTTAGGACGAACCCATCACAACGTAAGTGCAATAATTAAGATTAAGAAAAAGTCATTTTTTTATTAAGTACTGTAATGAAATGTAAAGAAATATATCCGCATGCCTAAATGTATTGGAGTATTTATTGAAACTTCATATTTTAAAATGATTTTTAAAAGCATACATGTAATACAATGTAAATGTACTTTATAAAGGTTTTATTTTTTGTTGCTTTTTGGTTCCTATCATGACATTCCTCTCTGCTTTCTATATCCCAATTCTATATTTTTTTCCTTTCAAAATAAAATTAAGCACCAACGTGTCTTTGAATGGTCCTTGGCGTATGAAGGCAGACAACTTTACGTAAGTCCCCCATTTAGCATTTGTAAGTGGTTTCTAAATATAAAGAAAAATGGCTTATAAATACACTATAATGTAGATGTGTTTATTAATGTACAGATCACAGAAGCCATTAGTGTGTCTCAAATCGCGCACTTCCCGTAGTGCACTAAGGGAAGTGCACTTCGTACACTATGTACTTACTTGCATAGTGCGTAAAATTTCATGACATCAGAATGTGAAAGAACGACACAACAGCATGAGTTGCATTTGGTTTTCTTTTACTATAAACTCAAAATTACAATTTGTGTTTTTAAGCATGTGGTATAATCAACATTTAAAAGTCTTATTCAAATGTTTTTTTTTTTCCCTTTCAAGCTGTAATAGTCGTAAATTCCAACGTGATAAAGTCACCGCTAAAATCATTCAAGTCTCCCGAATGTACCCGAACCAACAACAAGCCCTTAAGTAGTGTATTCTTCATGTGTATATACTATTCCTCTTAACGTCGCTGGATTTTTGGCAATAGTAAATCCCACAAAACACAGTACTGCTAGTTAGCTACTCTTGATGCATCTCTGTACCAAAGGCAACATCAGCAACAATTCTAATCTGTACAGGAAAAAAGGTTATTTGGCAAAAGAAAAAAAGATTCTCTGCAAATCCAACCTGCGATCGCAGGTTGTTATATTCCCATTTCATTTTCATAAATATTTCAAAAATATTGCCAGTTTTTCCACACGCATACAAAAACTACCTGACACCCACGTACCGGACAATAAAAAAAAAAGATTAAGTGAAAACGAGATGTAAATAAAGATCTTTGTTTTTGTACAACTTTTATCTTCAGTAACAGTAATAAATTAACAACAAAAATGATTCAGTCATTGCACTTCAAGTCGCAACAGAAGCAAGAGGAGAAAGAGATTCACCCAAACACACAAACCCCATTTTTACAAGTGCACTATGAATTTGTTTATATTCTTTAAAAAAAGTGTATAGAAAGAAAGTGAATAAAATCTTGCTTGTGGTCTAAACGTATCCGAGAGGAGTAAAATTACCTGAAAGTGAGAGTGGAAAGTGTTTATTTACCCTCTGATGCTCCCTTTTTTGTATTGCTCATATATTGTATAAGAATATAAGACAAAGTTCTCCCCGGCTGATGTTTTTTTTTTTTTTTTTGCACAGTCCCTCCATGAATTTCAGTCACAGGAGGAACATTTGTCTCTTCAAGACATTCAAAGCGCCCGGTCACCTTCCAGAGTTGGAATAACTAAAAATGAGTCCTTCTCATCTGACTCCCAAATGTTAATTTGGCTGACGATGAAAAAAAAAAAAGATCATCGGCTCCAGGTGATTGCAGAATGCACCAAAGCGAAGCTCGCAAACAGAAGAATAGTCTTTAATTAATAAAAGTCTGCATGATTGAAGGAGCAAAAACCAAAATGTCCCCCCCGCAAACAATATTCAAGTAACAAACAAAACGGATTCATTCAGAGTTTTTTGTGTTCAGAATATTCCAGAGCGGAGCGGAGGGAAGGCATGGTCCAAGCAAAGCCTCTTTTACTTGGCTCGTTTGTAAACGTGTACCGATCTGACGTAGCGAAACAAGTGTGTACCGTTAATGCATAAAGTCGTGTGTAAACCTTTACACGTATCGTATACATGTGAGAAACCCTCCCCCCCCCAATTTTCAAGTTACATGTCAGTGATGACGTGAGTGCCAACACATGCGGGGGGTTCCTCCTCCGGGCGCCGGCCGTGGGGACGTTGGCGACGCTGTGTTGGCCTCTCTAGCTGTTCTCCAGGAGCTTCCCCAGCGTGTCCCGCAGCTCCGTCAGCTCGAAGAGCTTTCCGTCCAGCAGCTCCAGCAGCGAGCGCAGGCTGTTGCGAAAGGCTTCCCTCTCCTGCTGGTTGCTCTCCAGACGCTGCTCCAGATCGCTCAGCTGGGCCTCCAGCGTCTGGTTCCTCGACTCCATGTCCTGGAAACAAACCACGCATTTATTACAGGAAAAAAATAAACAAACACTCACAGAAAAATAAAAGAAATGACCATGCCTGTCCGAATTTTAAAGATTCAGTATTGTTATTGCATACACAGACTGATCTCATAAAGTGGCATATGTGTTACCAAGACGCATGATCGCTTTTTAGCGTGTTTATCAACGCAGTTCGGCCGCCATTGACATGTTACGGGTGAATTTTTGCCGTAGCGAGTAGTACGAAAGGACGGAAGTCCACAGAGGGAGGTTGGATGGGTAAAACACAGGACTTTCACCCAGGAGAGCTCAAAATGCGTACAGATAACACGCCATTTGGCTTTAGGAAAGTGGCGTGTACGTTTACGCAAAGTCATGATGCCACGTTGGCATACACCAAGCAGTCCAGGCACATGGGAATTATTGTGCAGGCTCCTTGGGTAAGGAAAAAAAAAAAGTTAAGGGCAAAGAAAAGCACAGACTAAAATAGAAAAAGATTATACAAGGTAAATAAATTAAAATAAGACATAACAAATTAGATACTGTAACTGGAGTATGAGTACTACAGTAAATCAGGAGGAGAAAGAAGTAATACATATACAGGTTACAAACCCTAACCTAAGGGTAATGGGTCTGTGACAGCTATGGGGGATATTGCATTTGTCACGAGAATAAAAATGTTGCCAGTAGTATTTCATTTTTGGGCATCAAACTAGTTTTAAACAAACTCTTAAACCATCCAAGGCTTTTCACATATGCAGTAGTATAAAATCGACTGAGTTCCTCTTTTTTTTTTTTTTCCCAAGATAATTTTTTGGGGCATTACCGCCTTTAATGGACAGGACAGCTAGGTGAGAAAGGGGAGAGAGAGGGAGAAGACATGCCGGAAATCATCACAGGTCGGACTCGAACCCTAGACCTCTGCGTCGAGGCATAAACCTCTACGTATATGTGCGCCTGCTCTACCCACTGAGCCAAGCCGACCACCGGAGTTCCTCTTTAAAGAATAGGTTCAAAATGTCCTCAAACAGTAGTCAGGTGGCCATATGTACATTGAAACAGTTTTTGATGGCTGTAATCATTCCTCCTGTTCCTACTGGCCATTTAAAAACTCAAACTAAAAGATCTTTTCCTAATGTGGTTTAAATGTAAATGATGGGGCACAAGCAAATATACATTCTGACGTTTAGCTGAAGCTAATATGAGGCTTCAACAGTCTGAATTAGATGAAAAATTAGACAAATTCCCTGTTTTGTTACCATCCTTCCAATGCAGCTCAACAATTTTATACTAAAAAGAGCACACCGCCAAAATAAAATGCGTATTACTGCAATAAATGGTTAAAACTTTGATGGAATTGTCCGAACGTAAAACTCAGAACTAAGGCTCATCTGAGGTTTAAAGGTCCCATGACATGGTGCTCTTTGGATGCTTTTATATAGACCTTAGTGGTCCCCTAATACTGTATCTGAAGTCTCTTTTATATAGACCTTAGTGGTCCCCTAATACTGTATCTGAAGTCTTTTATATAGACCTTAGTGGTCCCCTAATACTGTATCTGAAGTCTTTTATATAGACCTTAGTGGTCCCCTAATACTGTATCTGAAGTCTCTTTTATATAGACCTTAGTGGTCCCCTAATACTGTATCTGAAGTCTCTTTTATATAGACCTTAGTGGTCCCCTAATACTGTATCTGAAGTCTCTTTTATATAGACCTTAGTGGTCCCCTAATACTGTATCTGAAGTCTTTTATATAGACCTTAGTGGTCCCCTAATACTGTATCTGAAGTCTCTTTATATAGACCTTAGTGGTCCCCTAATACTGTATCTGAAGTCTCTTTATATAGACCTTAGTGGTCCCCTAATACTGTATCTGAAGTCTCTTTCCCGAAATTCAGCCTTGGTGCAGAATTACAGCCACTTTCCTTAGTATGTGCCATTTCTGTGTCTGTAGCTATTGAGGAGGAGAGAGCGGGTGTATGCTGTGAGTGCTGTCAACTGACTCTACTTGCAAGTAAAAACTAACTTTAATATATCTTCAGTGGTTTCTGTCCATCTCTTGATAAAGAATTATTCTAACAATCACACTGCTCAGCATACACAGCTTCTTTTTTAAATAGCTGTATTGTCTGTAGAATTGTTTTTATTGCATTTTATGAACCCTGAACTGCAGGAAATGGTTGCTTTATGGCCAATTTGGCACCAGTTTGTGGAGACTTCTGAGCTCTTTTCACCTTATGTGGAGTCTTGAGTTTCAGCTGCTCATATTTACAGTCTGTAGAATAGGATGTGAATGCAGCATTAGCAGCAACATGCTAATCAGCTGCAGATGTTACTGTAGGTACGGTGCATTACTCACCTGTAGTTTCTGTGTAAGGGAGTCTTTTTGAGACTGAAAGTCGTTGGCACTCTCCACCTCTGCTTTAAGTCTCTCCAACTCCTGGAAGTTATTAAAAAGGAAGAGCAAAGATGAAATAAGATGTGCAACTCTTCTCCGTACACAAACGCGTCTACACTCCTCGTACCTCCTCCTTGGCCTTCAAAGCCGACTCCAGCTCTTCTATCGTTTGGTTGAGTTCGGTCTTTTGGGATTTAATCACCGTTGTTTGGCCGCTCACACACTCCAGCTCCGTCACCTGGAATACAACCAAAATCTCCATCACAACATGGCCAACATTTTAATTTCTATTAGGGCTGTAGTGTTGTAGGGCTGTGCAATTAATCAAATTTGAAGCGCAATGACGATGTTTGGCTCCTAACTATCACAAAAACAATATCAACGAGAAAAACGATTATTTTGCACAACATTTTGCAAGTAAACTCTTATTTTGTCTTGGTGTTTTGATTGGGAAAAAAATAAAAAAAGTTCAAACGGGAAAAGTATTAAGCGAAATTTCACAATTTAAGGTGTTTTCACTGTTGATTTCTTTTAACGGTTTTATTTTAAGTTTAATAAATGCAACATCTTCCTAAAAGTCAATGAGTAATCACGATTTCAATATTGACCAAAATAATAGTGATTATGATATTTCCCATAATTGGGCAGCCCTACTTAGAGCTGAAGATCTTTGTCTGAACCCGATGGGTTCGGTCTTAATTTCTATCATTTTACACGGGCCGGGCTCGGGCCCACTCCGGGTTGCGCTCCGGGTTGTGCGGTAAATGAGCGGTCTGGTAATGCGTTTCGATTAGCGCAAAAATGGATGCCGAAGAGGTGAAATGGAGGCTGGCCTCTGGAGGACTTATTTTATTTATTTGTTCCAACTTCCAAGTGGCCTATAGCCTAGGTTAGTCATGAATAAATGATGTTAAAAAATTTATAAATTACTCATTCTTGACAAAAGGCAAAAGAGCTGTGTGCGTGCGTGCGCACATTTGAATAATGTCGGGCTGTAAATGGGTTCGGGCTTTTAAAAAGCTGCCAATCAAAATGTATTTGTCGGGCTCGGGCCGAATTCTGTCGGGCCTAACTTTTAAGTCCCGGTTACAGCTCTAGCCCTGCTTTCAACAAATCCGTGAGATTGTGCGGTGATACCCGTTTGTGTAGCCTCTCGGCTTCTTCCTGATAGGCCCCCAGCTGTTGTTTCCACTGTTTGACGTTGGCCGTGGACTCGAGCAGAGCCGCCGTCAGCTTGGCGTTGTTCCCTTTAAGTGCCTCCAGCTCTGCCTCCCAGTGCTTATTGATGTTGGACGAACTGGGATGGGAGGGAGAGAGAAGGCTATCAGAAGGCCTGCAACCAACCACAGTCCATTGTGAAAAAGCATTGTAGAAAGCTTTCGTTTCTAACTTTTTAAAAGTACGTCTTTCTGCTGCATGAATATCCCCTGAAGCACAGCTGACAAAACTATCTGCTCTCATTTAGTGGTTTATAATTAATAGGGAAGCATGCGTAGTGTTTTAATGTAATGCTTTAATGCTGTCCAGAGGCCCGGGGAGACAGATTAATAATGAATGAATGAATCGACATGAGCTGCAGCGCTCTGAGCTGCCCTGTGCCGAATTTCATTTTAAAGCAGCACTCCAGAGAGTAGCTAACATTCAAGTAACTCATTTACCCTCCTGAATGAGAGGATTTCATGATCAGGATGCGTTACCAATCAAAACATTTGACAACGAGGGGAACCGGTTCGAAAAACACAACTGTAATAAGAGGAAGACAATATTTGGCGAAATATTTGGCGAGCCAGTCACAAATTGTTTGTGACTGGCTCTGTGTTAACCTGGCTTTGGTTTACCTGTGTGAGAAGGGCAGTGCATTGTGGGAAGGCTCTGCTCTGGGTTCGGTGTGCTGCGTCGTGTCTGGTGTGACTCCCTCCTCTGTACCGTTGATGCTCTCTGAGGTCAACGGTGACTGCAGATCGCCAGGGGCCGACTCCTGCTTCGCCACATCGGTGAATCCGAAAAAAATAAATAAAATAGAATTAGAAAAAAAAAAAAATACATGGGATTTTTTGTTGAAGCAAAACATTTGGGGGAAAAAAGTTTATTCGCTTTCACGCTGAGCGTATTGTAAATATGAAGCTAGAGTCAGGAGAGGCTTAGCTTAGCATAAAGACTGGAAACACGGGGAAACAGCTGGCGTGGCTCTGTTCAAAACAGTAACAAACTCCAAACTGACCTACAAGATTAACAGATTAACATACATGTTAATTATTGAGCTTTAGAGGTGCTGGTAGACTGATTTTGTTACCTTTGGACAGAGCCACGCTAGCAGTTTCCCCCCTTGTACCACTCTTTTTGTTTATTTTTTATTTTTAGATTTCTTTTGGGGTATTTTGGCCTTTAATTGATAGGAAAGTTGTAGACAGGAAAGGGGGGGGGGGGAGAGAGAGAAGGGGAAGACATGCAGCAAAGGGCCGCAGGTTGCAATCGAACCCTGAGCCGCTGCAGTAAGGACTGAGCCTTGGTACATGGGGTGCACGCTCCACCAGGTGAGCCACCAGGGCGTCCCGTGTTACCACTATTTATGCTAAGCTAAGCGGCTGCTGGCTGTAGCTCCATATGTCTTGTACAAACATAAGAGTAGCGCTCGGCAAGAAGGCGAACAAGGTAATTTCCCAAATGGCTTAACTATTCCTTTAAATTTGGATTATGAGTCACAACACATCAACAACCAACAAAGTGTTAATGATTCCGTGCTCTCAAAAATGAACAGGATTGCTTTCTGCTGTAATGTAGTTACGGATGCTAAAAGGTTTTTTTTTGTGCCTGAGCTGCTGGGTTAACGTTACATCTTTAAACTCCTGTGGAGCTCAGAAATAAATATCTGCAGACACATTTCAGAACTCCATTTTTATGAAGACAGTGAGTCTCCTTTTTTAATTTATCTACGTGTAATCGTTGTCATTTGTGATTGTCAGCTGCTCAAACATCCCTAATTGTAGCTTACTGTCACTTTTTGAGAGCATGAAAGGAGAAGGTTATTGCAGGAAGAATTCACAGAGACGGGGTTCCTCTGGTTGTTAGTCTGACATTAGGATGATAGACAAAGTTGTTAGAGATTAATGGGGTTTTTAGTCCATCATTGTGCTCACACTGTTAAAAAAAAAATTATTTTGCAGGAATGCTGCAGAGGAGACCTCCCTGAGGGGAGTTTGCATTGGTAAAGGGGTGGGGGGGAGGGGCCATCTGAGTCATGAAAATGATCCTTTCCACTTCTTTTTACCTTCTTTTTAGCAGCTTTGCTGACTGAAAACACATTCCTTTTTACAGCACCACCCTGGGGAGGATTATGTAGGGAGAGCAGAGGAGGTAAAACAAGCCACAAGGTGTTAGCGTAGTGGCTGTAATGTGAGCGTAATGCTGAGTGAAAGAGAAAACAGCTTAGTACATGATTTGCATTCATTTCTCGTCAATTTCTAATTCTTCTAGGTTGGCTTTGGTGTCACATGGGGCTCGTTACAAACGTTATTAACATCAAACTAACATTGATTCTGAATGGAAAATGTTAAACCAGAATGACTGAGAGCCGAAGATGAGATCAAGATGAAGAGTTTTTGTGCCCTAAACTGTAAACTGAGGCACAGAAAGTGAAGGCTGAACAAGAAACTCTCCCCGTTAGGTCATTAGCTGTTAGCATCTAGCAATCTGGTCAAAGCCCTGGATTTTAATTAAAGGGGTGAATAGTTTTGCACAGGAACTGGTGCGGCAGAAACATCTGTTTTAAGGTGCCTGTGAGCTTTGTGCTGCTTTATGAGCTCCTGCACTAATAGAAAACATCTGGCTCTACATCTGTAGATGCAATGTCTGGTGTATTTGGATGGCACACAGCAGGAAGTTCATGCAACCCGACGTTTCAACGTTTTTGATGCCTTTTTTCACAGTTTGTTTTTGTTTTTTCCAACGTTTTAAATAGTTAAATTTTTCTTCTACACACTTTCAGCGCTTATTTCTACGTCCCATATTTTCTGATATAAAACAAAAATTGAAAACCGGTCAGTTTGACCCGAAGGAAACACAAGGGCTCATACAGTATAACATCCAGAATGACGACACTTTGATGCTCTAAGGTCGTGCAGCAGCCAACACAGAAGGAAATTCATATCGGCTAACGTTACTTTTTAATGCCAACGTTACTTGTACGAGGAGAAAAGGGCTTCAGTGCTTTAGCATAGGACACACAGGTCATTTCTTTCACTCTACCTGTAGAGTAGTCTATATCCACGACGTTCCACTTCCGGGATTGCTCCGTTGCCGCCAGAAATTCCGCTGAATGGCCTTTCTTTCGGCCAGATGTCAGTTACCTTCCGCTTTCTTTCTGTTGTAATTTTAAACTCTTAAGGACTTATGAGGACTATGGTTAGCTGCTCCTCAGATTTCTGCAGGGTTAATCTGTCCAATCTGAGTTTTCTGTTGTACGACAAAAAAAACAAACGTTTGAACGTACACATGTTCCACCAAAACAAGTTCCTTCCCGAGGCTATTTTGCAGCGGTGCCGTGGCTCCGTCTGGCGCTTAGCACCGCCCAAGACGATTGTGATTGGTTTAAAGAAATGCCAATAAACCAGAGCACGTTTTTCTCCCATTCCGGGATGCTGTGTGGACTCGCCAGACCCTCCTCCGCAGCGCTGTGGAGGAAGGTCTGGCAATGCGAGACTACCTGTAGAGTAACTTTGTGTGGTCTCGGTTAGCATTATGACTGCTACTAGCTGCCTTTTCTTACTCCAATTCCATTTGTCATGTTGGCTAGCTAGAGCCGACAGACATCTATCAACGTGAGCTGTGTAGTAGAAAAGTTTTGGAAGAATTTGTTTCTAACCTTTATTTCTAAACACTGAAAATGTCCAAATATATAAGCTATCATGACATTGTGGCAATACGTTTTCCATCCTGAACTCTTTAACTGGAAACCTGTCTGTATGGTGGTTGTTGTTACGGTTAACTCTACATGTTTTCTGTGTGTATACGTAACTGTATATCTTCTTTTTAAATATAATGACGTTTTCCTTTATAATCCTGCGTTTAGCGCTACTTTTTATATGCTCTGTTTTGTTTCAGTCTATTCTAATTTAAATGATATAAATTAATGATAATAAAGCTGAACCTTAAAGTGTTTGTTACCTGAGAGGGAGTGCTGGTGAGCTCCATCTTCTCCTGAGACTTCTCCTTTGCTATCCGTGCTGCCTCTTTGAACTCCGCAAACTTTTCTGCAAACTAAAAGTAATAGGAGCAAGTTATACTACAGCTCAACAACAACATCCTGTTTTTTTTTTTTTAAACCGGGAAAGCAAACACACTTAGATCAAAATCAGGACTCCGCTGTGCGTCCCAGTGTTCTCACCTTGGCCAGGTTGCTCTCAGATGAGAAGCCGAGGCCGTAGACGGTGTTCGCCCGGCTGTCGGCCCACTGGCCAAACTTCTGCGACGTCTTGGTGAACGTCATGTTGGGGGTGATGGTGCTGTTGATAATGGCCTGTGGAGGACAAAACCAATTCAAAAAGGTGAAATCTATGGTTGAGTGATTCAGGAAATGGCTGTAATAGGGGTTTGGCGAGAGCAGCTGGATGTCTTGATAGCTACTGGGTCTGTCTGTCTGTCTGTCTGTGTTTGCGCTGTTTGATAAACAGGAAGCAGTCAATGAGGAGTTCTGAAGTGAGTCCAACTGGCTGTCATGTTATTGATCAGTGTGGGAGGACTCGCTAGCAGAGCTGGGAGAGAGGTGGAAAAAAACGTATTCACCGTTGAAGCTTTAGTGTGTAACATTTTGATATTAATAAACGTCAGTTTCATTCAAGCCATTGCCAAATGAGTTGCTACAAAGCTAACTAGGACTATCAGCTCCACACAACTCGCTCTGGATTTCTCAGTAGGTCACCAAATTGTGTCGCCCAGCGACTTTCGCGGGCAGAAAAATCGAGCGAGGAGAATTGCCTCTTCTGAAGAGTCCATCGTGTTCTTTTTAATCCTCCGTGTCCTCCTTGGTTACAAGCAAATGCGTGGAGGAGGGGTGGGGGTGGCACGTGATCACGGAAGGCTTGTATCATGTGGATGCGGCAACAGTGTTGTTGTCATTACTTAGAATTCCTCATGTGGGCGACAGAAACTACGCACTATAGCTTTTAAAATGCCTAATATTCATGAGTTTATTGTTGACATTGGAAACTGATCTCAACTGAAGATCCACTTACTCGCTTTTCTGAAGATTTTGACTGAATCACAACAAACAAAACAGCAGATGAGAACATGGTTGAAAGCTCCAGAACAAGTGAGTGAGAGGACTTTGAGTTGAGATCGTTTTGTTTAAAAAACGTCCATTTTGTACATGCGAGTAGCTTGACACGGAAGACATCCTGTGACAGGAAATCGCAATGTTGCACAAAATTTCACCACAAATTCTAAAGTTATTTGGCTACTCCATGTGTATTGGCAGAGACACATACGTTACACACTCAGCAGTCTGACAGAATGTGAAGGCTGTAAGGAGTAAGCAGCGAAGAGAGAGATGTGCCCCAAAATGGAAAGAAACAGATGGACAAATCAATAAAATCTGCTTGAAGATGCAGTCGGAAGAATCGATTTACTAAAAACTATGGTACAGACAGTCGTATAGATAACAAAACTGACTTTTATGACGAAGTCAGTTTGTAAATGTAATATTGTACAGCAGTCAACTATCGAACCCAAAACCAGAGGACTGCACTGCATATTCAATATATATATATATATATATATATATATATATATATATATATATACACAGTGCCTTGCGAAAGTATTCGGCCCCCTTGAACTTTTCGACCTTTTGCCACATTTCAGTCCTCAAACATAAAGATATAAAACTGTAATTTTTTGTGAAGAATCAACAACAAGTGGGACACAATCATGAAGTGGAACGAAATTTATTGGATATTTCAAACCTTTTAAACAAATAAAAAACTGAAATATTGGGCGTGCAAAATTATTCAGCCCCCTTAAGTTAATACTTTGTAGCGCCACCTTTTGCTGCGATTACAGCTGTAAGTTGCTTGGGTATGTCTCTATCAGTTTTGCACATCGAGAGACTGACATTTTTGCCCATTCCTCCTTGCAAAACAGCTCGAGCTCAGTGAGGTTGGATGGAGAGCGTTTGTGAACAGCAGTTTTCAGTTCTTTCCACAGATTCTCGATTGGATTCAGGTCTGGACTTTGACTTGGCCATTCTAACACCTGGATATGTTTATTTGTGAACCATTCCATTGTAGATTTCGCTTTATGTTTTGGATCATTGTCTTGTTGGAAGACAAATCTCAGTCCCAGTCTCAGGTCTTTTGCAGACTCCATCAGGTTTTCTTCCAGAATGGTCCTGTATTTGGCTCCATCCATCTTCCCATCAATTTTAACCATCTTCCCTGTCCCTGCTGAAGAAAAGCAGGCCCAAACCATGATGCTGCCACCACCATGTTTGACAGTGGGGATGGTGTGTTCAGGGTGATGAGCTGTGTTGCTTTTACGCCAAACATAACGTTTTGCATTGTTGCCAAAAAGTTTGATTTTGGTTTCATCTAACCACAGCACCTTCTTCCACATGTTTGGTGTGTCTCCCAGGTGGCTTTTGGCAAACTTTAAACGACACTTTTTATGGATATCTTTAAGAAATGGCTTTCTTCTTGCCACTCTTCCATAATGGCCAGATTTGTGCAGTATACGACTGATTGTTGTCCTATGGACAGAGTCTCCCACCTCAGCTGTAGATCTCTGCAGTTCATCCAGAGTGATCATGGGCCTCTTGGCTGCATCTCTGATCAGTCTTCTCCTTGTATGAGCTGAAAGTTTAGAGGGACGGCCGGGTCTTCGTAGATTTGTAGTGGTCTGATACTCCTTCCATTTCAATATTATCGCTTGCACAGTGCTCCTTGGGATGTTTAAAGCTTGGGAAATCTTTTTGTATCCAAATCCGGCTTTAAACTTCTCCACAACAGTATCTCGGACCTGCCTGGTGTGTTCCTTGTTCTTCGTGATGCTTTCTGCGCTTTACACAGACCTCTGAGACTATCACAGAGCAGGTGCATTTATACGGAGACTTGATTACACACAGCTGGATTCTATTTATCATCATTAGTCATTTAGGTCAACATTGGATCATTCAGAGATCCTCACTGAACTTCTAGAGAGAGTTTGCTGCACTGAAAGTAAAGGGGCTGAATAATTTTGCACGCCCACTTTTTCAGTTTTTTATTTGTTAAAAAAGTTTGAAATAGCCAATGAATTTCGTTCCACTTCATAATTGGGACCCACTTGTTGTTGATTCTTCACAAAAAATTACAGTTTTATATCTTTATGTTTGAGGCCTGAAATGTGGCAAAAGGTCGAAACGTTCAAGGGGGCCGAATACTTTCGCAAGGCACTGTATATATATATATATATATATTAGTGATGTCAAACGATCTAAATATTTAATCACATTAATGTCATAGTTAACTCTCAATGAATCACATATTTGTATGTATTCTAAATGTCCCTTGATTTTTTTGTCCCTTTTTTTCTCATTTTAATGCTCTTATCAACATGGAAAAGTGGATCGGCTTGCTTTGTGCTTTTGTCGCCTGGCTTTGACTAGGGGGTGGAGAATTGGCATCAGCTGTGTTCTCGGCCATCGGCTGTGTGCTCGGCCATCAGCTGTGTTCTCGGCCATCAGCTGTGTTCTCGGCCATCGGCTGTGTGCTCGGCCATCAGGTGGTATTTCAGACTGGACGTGCTGCGATGATAGCTCAGTTCACAGTTTTGTCAATGGAACCATTTGGCAACTTTTCAGAATCTTATTGGCATCCATTTTGGCGTCTTGCGCTCGCCTTCCACTCAAAACTTAACGTTAGCCTGCTGCTACTCTTTGGCCGGCTCACATCCCCAAACCAGTGTGTGCGGCGTGCCTGTTGTTTTGTTTCCGGTCTAGCTAGATCCGTTTTGGTGTTTTTCTAACAAGGATTCTTTTAACCACGTTTTGTGTGTGTGTGTGTGTGTGTGTGTGTGTGTGTGTGTGTGTGTGTGTGTGTGTGTGTAACAACTTTGTTAAAAGAATCCTTGTTTTTCTAATGAAGATGTTTACAGTAGTCAGGACCCCAACACGGGGTCACAACATACATTTGAAGTGTTGCAAGACAAATAACAGAAGAGGCTTCCCTCTTTCTTTTTTTGTCTTGGAAATGACAGAATATTCTAGCCTTTGGTTAAACTGAACACAAATGGTAGGTATTGTTTTGTTTTAAGGGGTCACAAGTTTAAACTGGTGACTTTTTAATTTCCAAGATTCAAAAACACATTTCAAAAAATGTTTTCTCACTTCTGGAATGTGGAAAGAAACTCGACCACAAAGAGATTCCATTGTGTGGCATCTGTCTCGGTTTTCTTTTTCTCTGCTGAGAAGACTTATTGTTTGTCTGGATAATAACGTCCTCCCACCCAGTCGCTGCTATTTCCAGCAGAACACAGCGCAAACTTGCTGGTTCAACAACAGCAGCAGCAGCAGCAGTCACCCAGAGAGGCTCTTACATAACTATGCTAACTCCACCCCTGCACCTCTCTCAAGACTAAAATAACCACTGCCACATAGATATGACAGGCACGAGCGCCTCCTTCCCTGCCTCAGCGCCGAGAGAGGCCAGGCCGAGGCGAACAAGTCAGACGAGCTGGGTCGAGGTGGGATATATATTGATATATTGCACCACACAAGTTAAGTTGGACTGAAGAAGTATTCAGATCCATTACTTAAGTAAAAGTACTAATACCCACTGTAAAAAAATACTCAGTTACAAGTGAAAGTCCTGCATTGGAAATGTTAAAAGTAATGTAAGTATCATCAGAAAAATGTACTTAAAGTATTACAAGTTTATAGTACTCAAAGCAGAAAAAATCCTCACATTTTAGAAACTGGAAACGATCCAAACAGTTGTGTCAATCAACTAAGTGTTTAATGGTCTAATCATCTCAGCTAGGCCGTTATATTGTTGGGTAGTTTAATTTATAATAAAACATTGTGTATTTTATAAACTAAATGTGTTGTGTGTGCAAAAATCTTAACGGGTAAAGTAACTAAAGCTGTCAGATGAATGTAGTGGAGTAAAAAGTTAATATTTCTCTGTGAGCTGTAGTGGAGTGGAAGTAGAAAGTGGCATGAAAAGAAGGGACTCAAGTAAAGTAGAAGTACCTCAAATTTGTACTTGAGTACAGTATTTGAGTAAATGTACTTAGTTACATTCCACCACTGCACATATAAATACACAAACACGATTTTGTGTGCTTAAGTGCTTTAAACACACCTTAGATCCATCCAGGCTGATGATTCTATATACGTTCCTGGTACAGTCGAAGAAGTAGGAGACGGTGACAGCATGCTTGCTGGTGGGAACCCAATTCTTCTTGGTGTTTGGGTCAATCTGGAAGACGTGGGCCCGGGTACTGAAGATGGGCTGCTCTCTGCGCAGAAAAGGGAAGAAACAGAAAGGGGGGGGGGAGAGAGAGAGAGAGAGATGGAGCAATAAGTATCTGGATAAACGCCTCAACTCTGAGGTTAAGCTTTAAATATGCAGTGTGTAACTAAACACCGCTCTGTGAGGAGGGGAAAAACAGGCTTTGGCTGCACGGAAATGGATAAAACAACAAAACACTTTAGTCATCACTGTGCCACAGCAACAATTCAGCCAGCGCTTGTGTTCATGTAGACATAGATCCTGAAAGACAAAAGAAAAACAAGACTAGACGAGGCTTCATGCACTCTTCTACGTTTTCCACACAGTGGTGCTTTGAGCTAAATGCTAACGTCAGCACGCTAACATGCTGATGTTTAGCAGTTTAAATGTTCATCATCTAATAGTTTAGCCGTGTTAGCGTGCTAACATTTGCTAATTAGCACTAAACACTAAGTACAGCTGAGGCTGATGGGAATGCCTTTAGATTAGCAGGAATCTGGTCATAAACCAAAGTAATGCACAAGTTATGTATTGCATTACGATTCTTTTTTTTTTTTATCTCACCTGGTTGTATTCTTTACACATTTATTTTTATTTTTAACCGATTCACGATGCATTGTATCATCCCTAAAATCCATCCAATAGTTGTTGGGACCAAAGTGTAAAGTTCGTAGAGCCAAGTGTGGCTGAAAGACAAAAGCAAACGTGAGAATAAAGCTCCACATCAGATATCCAACACCGTCCTGCAGAGAAAAGGGAGTGGCGGCATTGAGAAGCGTGATGAATCAGAGGAAGGTGAGAAAAACAGCTTCCCAGATCCCATCACATCCATAATTCACCAGCCTGCTGCGTTGCTGCACTACCAGTGACTTGAAGAGGAACTGTGTGTGTTTATGTACAAACACACAGTCTCCCTCTCCACATGTGGTGAAAGGTGTAAAGTGGAACACGGGGCAGATAGTAAACATACTCAACACGCATTGTATCTGCAAAGAAAAGACTTGTCAGGAGAAATAAAATAAAAGATTAAAAAATCTAATAAATCCGCAAATACTAAAATGTGCTTCGTTATGTAGATTTTCTGCAATGTTTCAAAACAAATAAATTCAAAATAATCTCAGGATCCACTCCATTACTTGGAGTTAATGAACCCTTGCAGCCAGTGGGTGATGAAGTCATTAAAAATGATTTATGTTCAAAATAAAGCTTCATGGAAGCTTGACAACAATAATGTAGTACAAACAATCATAATGCTCGGATTCAGGCGACCTAAATGATATTTACTCTGCTAGAACGCTGCTGCATCTCATATATTTTGGGAGTGTCAGAAAATGGTAATGTATTGGGATGATGTATGTTGAGCCGAGTTCAGACCATTCAGAAGATTTGCGACGAGACGAGTTGAAACTTGTAACTTCTCGCAACGAGCCAGTCTGCAGCGTTCTGAAACCTGCTAGTTCACACCAACGAGCAGGTCTGCAGCGTTCTGAAACCTGCTAGTTCACACCAACGAGCCGGTCTGCAGCGTTCTGAAACCTGCTAGTTCACACCAACGAGCCGGTCTGCAGCGTTCTGAAACCTGCTAGTTCACACCAACGAGACGGTCTGCAGCGTTCTGAAACCTGCTAGTTCACACCAACGAGCCAGTCTGCAGCGTTCTGAAACCTGCTAGTTCACACCAACGAGACGGTCTGCAGCGTTCTGAAACCTGCTAGTTCACACCAACGAGACGGTCTGCAGCGTTCTGAAACCTGCTAGTTCACACCAACGAGCCGGTCTGCAGCGTTCTGAAACCTGCTAGTTCACACCAACGAGCCGGTCTGCGGCGTTCTGAAACCTGCTAGTTCACACCAACGAGCCGGTCTGCGGCGTTCTGAAACCTGCTAGTTCACACCAACGAGCCGGTCTGCAGCGTTCTGAAACCTGCTAGTTCACACCAACGAGACGGTCTGCAGCGTTCTGAAACCTGCTAGTTTACACCAACGAGCCGGTCTGCAGCGTTCTGAAACCTGCTAGTTCACACCAACGAGACGAGACGGTGTATCATCTCCATAACAACGCATCTCTGAACTTCCGTTCTAACTTCCAACTTTTAGGCTTTTTTGTTGCTGTTTATATCATTTGTTTCGTCTAAATATGAATAACACTAGTAACTCAAATTATGGTATGTTCAGTGGCTATAAATCACTATTTGTTTTGTGTTTGAATAAAAATAAAATTAAAATTTGATCAAAAGGAGTTAATGGAGTTTAATGAAAAATGGAGAATCACACTACTTCTACCACTACTACTACTACTACTACTACTACTACTACTACAACTTTTGGATAAATACAAGTTGTATCAGCATGTTTTTTACCTTACTGACACGAATTTTGGCATTTCTTCTGTAATAATATAATTAGTACTTGGCAGTTGAAGCCTAATTGCGGCTTTTTAGTGCACACATTAGAAAGAAAGCCCCAAAGCTTCAGGGCTTCAAACTCAGCAAGCACGATGACAAGACTGGCTTAGAATCACAACAACAATTGACGCTGATCGTAATAGTTTTAGTCTTGTATGTGTGCAATAAAAACCCAAAGAGCTTACATGTTATTGTTAAATCTGTAGTTTAGAAGGGCTGTGTTAAATGTGACGAGACTTCTCGTCGAGGTAAACATTGTCTCGCGATATCGGTCACAAGTGCAGAGTAGCAGACGGAGTCTAACCTGGCTGGTCTTCTAACACATCTGGCTCTGATGAGTCTGGCTTGGAGATCTAAATGAGCTTAGAAGATCCCCCGCCCGTTCGCCAAAGTTGAATATGAGTTTGATTTTGCAGAGCGGCAGCGGCGTAGCAATCGTAAAAGCTGCCGGTAAAACCCAGTGTTAGAACGTTATACAGGGCTCTCTCTCTACAACTAATTGATTAATCAAGAAAATAATCGACCGTGAAAATAATTGTAAATTGCAGCTGTAGAAGGCTCTACTCTTTAATGCTGGTAATGATAGAGCGGAGATTAGACCGATTTAAAAATAAAAATAAAAAAAACAACAACTGTCGATTGATTTGAGATCATGTTGGTGCAGCTCGATACTGTGGACAGAGTTGATATGCTTCCATATGTGGTTGGCCAGTGCAGCAGAGACCCTGCGAGTCTGTAACAGAGGCAGCTCAAGACTGAAATGTGGAATGATTCAGCTAGAAGAAGCAGCAGGATGTTATATAGTGTGTGAGTGTGTGCAGGCCGGAGCTGACCAGCAGGGCGAACACTGACGTAGTGACAGTGCGGTGATGCCAAAGGTGACCTGGAAGCACCTGTGCCAACATACAGAGATCAGCAGGCTGTGGACGGTTTCCAAACGTTGCTATGGATAAAAAGCTCAACCCAGGGTCTTGTAATAAAAGCAAAACAAGCTGTAACGCTCTGGGTTGTAACTGGTCTCAACACTTCACAACAAATCCACAACAAACAGATTTATGTCTAAAAGATGTCCAGAATCGGTTTAGAAATGTCCCAATTTATAATTTTCCTATATTATTTTATATATATATATATATATATATATATATATATATATATATATATATATATATATATGTGTGTGTGTGTGTGTGTGTGTGTGTAAACCTTTCTATATTAATATAGATAATATATATACAGTATAAGTGTAGAAGTAATGATCTTCTCCAGCTCAAAAGGACAGATTGTTAACAAATGTGAAGTAAAACAATGTAATTATTAAGTTTTACAATAAAAATGGACAGTTACATTTGTATAACCACCTTAAATTCAATATTTACGCGGACTATGCTGCAACTGATACTTTTAAAGCTCCTTCCTCAACAAAAAAAAAAAGAACAAGAACGTGATAAATGTTTTGCCTACCAATGCTGATAGCCATATCTGAAACCGGTTATCAAAATGCAAAACATAATCACTTCCAATTTCTGCTGCTGCATCTGCTGGATAATTGAGTTTCTCTGTCACTCTGAAAAACTGGACAAAAATAAACAAGAGGGCCGATGCTGTTGAGCCTTAAAGCTGGCACTGTCAGTCATGCTACATTTAGGCAGTTCGTTAGCCACTAAAGTAAGACAAAATACTTTTATTTTGGCTTTTAAATCTGTGTGTAGCTAGTTTTATCATTTCCTGGCTGTATTTGAATGACTAAACAACAAAATGGCTCTCCAACACGGCAGTGAGCTGCTGTTGGACTTGAGTTTCTCCAGTGTTTTCTCTTCAACATTAACAGTGGTGGAAGTATTTACTAAAGTAAAAGTACTAATACCACACTGTGATACAGGAAATACAGGACTACAAGTAAACACCAGCATTCAAAACCTTACTTAAGTAAAAATAGTGCAGTAAAATGTTCCCTGTCAGTGTTTTCCTATTATATCTGATGTTTCTGGATTAATATTACTGCTGCATTAATGTGTATGTTGCATTTCGCTGCTAATTTTAACTCCTTTTATATACTGTGGATTAGTTCAATCTACAACAATGCATCATATTCTGTAAGATCATCATATGGTTGTAGCGTCGCTGTCCTGTGAGAATCTCACGTATCTCTAAAATGTTAACTTTTCACGGTGTCAGAAAAACAGCCCTGTTTTCAGCTTTGTGACGAGGGGTTTTCCAGCTGATCTAAGACGCTTTTTAAAGACTTTATTTGGCTTAAAATAATAGGAAATTCACCATCAACACATCTGGAGGAACATGGTTTTCACTTGACAGGAAGGCTGCGTTCACACGGCCATCCGACGGTCCGGCAAAAACTCAGGTCTTTCCATTCATTTTGAATCGGGGTAGGGCGTTTAGGCTGCACGCAAAAAGTTGCGACTCACTCGTCACGCTGCGGTGGCCAATCATGTAAACTGGAGATCAGACTTGTCAGTCTGTTTTTAAGCTATGGTTTGAGGCGGTGTTAGAGTCCCGTACAGTAAACAGTAAACCTCACTAACAAGACACAAGAAGGTTTGAAAACGAAACGCAAGCATTGAACTGCCCGGGAGTTTGTGTAATAGCTGAATGTTTCCTGCAACAACAAAGCACTCGCTAGGTCTCGCTCGTCTCTTTTCTGTCTGTCAGAAAACAGTAATTGTGAAATATAAAGTCTACTTGTGCTTTGTTGGGGTTTAAGAAAACAACAGGACGTCACACAAATGGGCCGTTTCATTGACCACTAAGGGGATGAAGTAACTGTCGTCTGAGAAGTAACTAAACACGCCTGCAGTATCTGCCAGTCTTCCAGGGAAAGTAGATGTGATCGCTGAGTGTCCCAGGTCTCCTCTGGGACACTCAGCGATTGTTCAGCCTCGTCACATCTCAGTGGGTTAATTAAGTCAGCAGATGTTATTTAAAGATAGACACAGTTAATCACAGAGATGGTGGTGACATGAGGGCATGTACACGCAATACACACCAGCTCAAACAGGCAGGCGAGAATATATGAATGAATGAATGAATGATATATATATATATATATATATATATATATATATATACACATATATATATATATATATATATTCTCGTATGTATGTATATATTCATATATTCTCGTGTATATATATATATATATATATATATATATATATATATATATATATATACACACATATATACATATATATATATATATATTCTCGTATGTATGTATATATTCATATATTCTCGTGTATATGTATGTATATATTCATATATTCTCGTGTATATATATATATATATATATATATATATATATTATCAACTTTATATGTTGGGGTATATACATATGTGTATATGTGTGTGTATATATATATGTGTGTATATATATATGTGTGTGTGTGTGTATGTTAAATATGTAGTACAGTACTAGTGGTAGAATGTAACATAAGTAAGTACGTAAGTACATTTGCCCAAGCACTGTACTTACAAATACAATTTTGAGGGACTGTACTTGAGTATAAACATTTTGTGCTACGTTATACTTCTACCCCACTATATGTCAGAGGAAAATACTGTACTTTTTACTCCACTACATTTATTTAATAACTATAGTTACTAAGTACTACCTTATAGATTCAAATGATTAAAAATACAAAAAATATGATTACCTAATACATCATTATGAATTATTATAGGCCATGAAAAATCAGCTCCACCTTTACCCACTGCAACATTAAAGTGATGAACACATTAATACATCACTATTCATCATCCAATAGTATATATTTATCTAAAATGGGCAAATTAGCTTTTAGTACATTTGGATGTTTATACTTTTGTACTTGAGTAAGGTTTTAAATGCAGGACTTTTTACACTGTGGCGTTGCGTTTACTTCAGTACGTTCATGTTCTGTCTGTGCACTAACTACATTTGTCTTTGTTGGGTTTTCGTGCGATCATCATGAAAGCGTTTGACTTCCTCTGACAGGATTTGCCTACCGCCACTCTACTGTATCATCTATCAGGACATGTTCAAGCTATTCCAGTACTGTATGTAAAAACCGGTTTAAGACGGTTGAGTTTGGGAGGTTGGCTCCTAGGTCGACATGTTGCAATGCCTGTCAAGCTTTTGGTTCTCGCATTAAAATAATTACAGTGGAAGATTTGTATATGTTGAGAAATCTAAATTATATATATATATATATAGTGTCTGTATACACATTGTGTATGTTTTAACTAGGGCTGCTCCCTCTTAGTCGATTAGTCGACTAATCGGTCGTTTTGGTCTTAGTCAACTTAGATTTCTTTAGTTGATTAGTCATGTTTTATGCTTTTTTCATGCTGAATTACTTATTTCCAAGAAATGTACGAGCACATCTCTGATAAACACAAGAATTAAAGTGGTGCTTTTGCATGACTCTTTGCGGAGAAACTCAGATTTACAGATCTGTCGATTAAATCAACTAATTAGTTATTAATTAGTCGATACAATTGAATGAGTGTTAGTCGACTAAGAATTTCTTCAATCGAGCACAGCCCTAGTTTTACAAGTTTGACAATTCCTGCGCAAAATGAACCTAGGGGTTAATAACATATGTGAGTCCCGAGTCGACCGTTCTCTGGGATATGTTTTCATGCTAATCAAATGTGACCAGTTTTAGCGTGAACAGCTAATTAGCTTGTAACGCCTTGTTAGTGGTATAGAAACAGCTATTTGTTTTTACTTTACCAGTGCCCCGACTACTAGCGTTATAAGCTAATTAGCGGTTCACGCTAAAACTGGTCACAATCGATTAGCATGAAAACATATCCCAGGAGTAACCGGTGTGTCTGCCGAATGTAACACCAAGTGTGGCTGGGGTTGCTGGAATATAAACCTAACCAAATCCAATAAAGAGCAGGACAGAGCTGCTTACGTTACCCTAAACTCTGACCGGCCTCCACACAGTGAGGAAACACTACACGGAAGATGCGCTAACACGAAGGTAACCTGTAACTCCACGAAATGTCGTTCGCTAATGATGTGCTTCTTCGAAGTAATCCTAGGGTTAGGGTAGTACTGAGCTAGACAGCCCACATGCTTTTGTTACAGCAGATATTATTTAATTTAATCCTTACACTTTTGCTCATGTTTTTGGTTCTGGAAAAAAGCCTAAAGCTTGAAAAATGTGGAAATACTTTGTATTCTGTCATGGGTTTAGTAAAGACCAAATACTGCAGTGGCATCATTCGATAATGGAAAGAATTAATCATATTCTTGGGCTTGACCGGATTAAGTCACTACCTTAAATTAGAAAACATGCTGACTTCAGCTCTGCTCAACCATAGAGTCAAAGTCTCAGTTACCCATTGTTTTTAAGTGTCTGTCCTGACCACATTTTAGCAGTTCATTTTATATTTCAGGGAGTCATTAGTCTGACAGCGTGGCCTAGATCAAAATCTGCCCGTGTGTGTGTGTGTGTGTGTGTGTGTGTGTGTGTGTGTATACGAGAGAGTGTGGCAATTGTTAGCCCATAATCCCTTTTCACAATGAAACGTACTGAGGCATTCAAGTCTCAATGACAAGTGCTTTGACAGAGGAATCTGACCGCAGATGTTATCAAATCAGCAGAAAACAGAAGACACACACAGACGCCAGTGTTTGCATACTGGAAAACAGAGACGTGTACTGTCTGCGGCTACAAAGTTAACGTGTTCAGATTATCTCTAACTACGTACAGCACGGTCTTTATCAGGACTGTTGCAAATCAGTCACTCGGGACACTGAGCCTTATCCTCAGACCAGATCGGATTCAGGGGGTTCGTCAAATTATCCCAATTAATGTTTGCCCTCCGTCTGCCTGCCTTAGTCTCTCTCTGGAGCCAGAGTCCTTATTAATTAACACTGCGATCAGTGTCCTAATTCTAAGTAGCAATTAACGATTATTTTCAAAGTCAATTGATGTGACGATTATTTTCCCGATTTATAAATGTTTCGTTTTGTCCGAACAACAACAATCCAAAACCCAAAGATATTTAATTTAAAATAACACAAAACTGAGAAACGCAGTAAATCCTCACACAATTTTCAGTGCTAATAGTAACATTAATTTTTGTTTGACGTGGCTCACACAGCTACGCGTAGAGTCTTGTGCAGTTATCAAATAATCTGTTTACTTTCTTAATTAACTGATGACTTTTGGTCCATACAATGTCAGAGAAAACAAGTGCCCGTCACAATTTCTCACAGGTCCAAACTGACCCTTTTTTTTTCGTTTGTTTCTGTCATATTGCCGATGTTCTGGGTTATTTTATGGCTTGGATAGGCAAAAATAAGCCTTGGGCTATTACTTTTTCGGTTGTTATTTGTGTGAAATAGATTTGGTGTGAACGTATAAATATAAATAATATTTTTTGTCGATTGCATATTCACACAAATTGCCACGCTTTGTTCATTATAATGTAATCCGAACTATTCTTATCACAGAAAGGCAACGAAAACCACAAAATAGTCACATTACGATTACTTCTACGATTCTGTCAGTCGACTATTGATTAGGGCTGGCCGATCTGGAGAAAATCAAATATCACAATATTTTTGACCAAATACCTCGATATCAATACCACAACGATATTGTAGTGTTGACTATTGGTGCTTTCACAAAAAATTTACACAATGAGATTTTTGATAAATAATCATCAGTAATGTGGATCTAATAACTAAGTGGGTAAAGGCAAATAATAGAACAGTTACAACAGTCTGGTAGGTTCAGAAAAGTACATCACTTTACTGTAATGCAGCCTTTAAAACCAGGAAAAGACAACACTTATGCCATATTACGATATCCAAAAATCTAAGACGATATCTAGTCTCATATCACGATATCGATATAATATCAATATATTGCCCAGCTCTACTATTGATTAATGGACTAATCGTTCTCTAATACGTCTATACACTCTTAAAATAAGAATTAAAATCCATATTAATTCACATTACCATTATGAATTAGTAAACATTCTTCAGTCATACTCATCAGACGCTGCGTCAGAGCGCAGACGGTTACAGGAAAAATAACCCTGCATTACTAACTTAGCTGCTGGGTCGTCATGGCAACAGCCATGTGACTTCAGGGCTGGGCTGCTCTCTGGCCCAATCCGATCCCAGCGTCCCTGTCTGGTTAACCCAGTCCCAGAGGAAGGCAGCGGGGGCTTGGCAAGGCTCAACCTCCAGTTTAAAAAAAACACCCATGTGCCATTCACCGGGGCTTACAGCTTTCAGCCGCAGATAGAAAAGAGACAGAAGAAGAAAGAGAGTGTGTGTGTGTGTGTGTGTGTGTGTGTGTGTGTGTGTGTGTGTGTGTGTGTGTGTGTGTGTGTGTGTGTGTGTGTGTGTGTGTGTGTTGTGTGTGAAGAAGATTTTGGTTGACACGTAAATCTTTTTTTCATTTTTAGGATACAGGGATGCACTGACAGCTGAACCCTTGTCTGGGTGTAATAAATCAAACAGAGTTACAGTTTGTCTGTTGCCTTTTCAAATAACTTCTCCTTGACCTCCATGGAAGATATAGACCAGTAAAGGAAGTGAAAGATAAAACGCTAACAAAACCCAACTAAGTTGGAACAACCCTACATAACCACGCAACTTTGGCAGAGAACCACTTGAAATCTGGGCTGCGACTAATTAATCATTATTTCCTTACCGATTTAATCTTAAATTTAATTTTTTCTATTAATCTAATAGATATTTGGTCTATTTAGAGTGTCAGAAAATAGCAAAAAAAAAAAGCCCATCACAAGTTCCCAGAGCCCATAGTGTCATCTTTTGCCCGACCTACAGTCCAAAACCCCAAGACAAATCAGTTATAATAGCATAGAAGATGAGGAAGAAATGCCAAATGTTCACTTTTGAGGAGCTGGAACCAGAGAGTGAGAGCCATTTTTGATTCATGATTGTCAACCTTTATCTGTAAAGGGTAAAGTAAGAGTAAAGGAACCTTAAGAGGTCTCTCACAGCTGCTGTACGCAACACTTCACCAATAGCACCACAGGTCCATGTACTACTGTGCCCAGTGTTTTCCCCTAGGTTTGATACACGTATTTGAAAGTGTGCAATTTCACAAATTTATGTCAAATTGCATATTTCTTCATTGAAAAACATCAAATTTTCTTGAGGAAGGACCCCTAAACCCCCCGCCAAATATGAGCACCTCAGTCTTCCACAAACCAAGGGAAAACACTGCAGCTACAATCATTAGATCTGGGAAAAGTCATACAGTTTTGATGCTCACAGATTTTAGATTCACTTGGCTTAGGCTAGTTGGTGCCCAAACCTGCTTGGGTGCTGCACCTAAGCCTTATAATGGTGGGGAAAACCGGGGACTGGAGCTGAGATAAAGACAAGGAAGAAGTGTCCTTTCTTGTCAGCTGTTTTGATTTGTAAATGAATTGTGCTTTATTTATCTTAAACATTTCATTCTTAAGCAGCCTACACACGAAAACCGCTCTGCGCTGGCCGTTCCATTGTTTTCCTTATGGGGAGAGCGGTGCCGGCCTACTAGGCGCAGCGCTACCCTTGGCATCGCGCAGCGCTCGGAATTGCCGCCGAGAGCTGCGCTCAAAGTTCAAATTATATCATCCGTTCTTTGCCGCTGACCTTTCAAGGCGCAACCAATTCCACAACGGTTTTGCTTTTAGTGTGATTTTTTTTTTATATACGTTCATTTTAGATCTTTCCACAACATCGTTTAATTCAAAGGTTTTAAAGTTAAAGACTCATAGGTGGCCTCCAGGTTTAAATGCTAAACACCTAATCGCAACGTCGCTGGATTGGCCAAGAAGCTTTGCTGCTGCAGGTCGTCTCTCCTCTCCTTTTGACCTCTCCACTGCCGCTATAAAATAAAGACAAAACTGCTAGTTTTTAGCGAGAAACGATCATTTCAATTGTGGATAGACCACCTGCCTATATTAAAAATATACTATCTTTATAAAATAAAGGCAAATTGCTAGTTTGGGGGGGAATAAAGTATGCTTCAAAAGTCTACTAAGCCAGTATGCACCATATTACAGTACAAAAATACTTTGATATATTAGGGCTGGGTGATATGGAGAAAATCAAATAACACAATATTTTTGACCAAATACCTCAACGATATTGTAGTGTTGACTATATCTATACTACTACAAAATATTTACACAATGAGGTTTGTGATAAATAATCATCAGTAATGTGGATCTAATGACTAAGTGGCTAAAGGCAAATAATAGAACAGCTACAATAGTCTGGTAAGTTCAGAAAATGACATCACTTTACTGTAATGCAGCCTTTAAAACCAGAAAAAAAGACAACACTTATGCCATATTACGATATCCAAAATATAAGACGATATCTAGTCTCATATCGCGATATCGATATAATATCGATATATTGCCCAGCTCTACGATATATCATACAACACACACAAATGCACAAAATTATCTTAGGTTTCAGTAAATTATCCAGAGCTATATTTAGTCCTGGCAGCCAATAAAAAATTATTTAAAAAAATGAGTAGAACTCATCTGTTGCCTTACGTTGTCTAGGCATAACAGGTGTCAATATGAGGCCAGTTCTATTTGACTATTGCATGTAATGTGCTCACTAATACTGTAACTACTAGCCTCCTGTGCTCTGTTTTCAGTTTATAAAAAAAAAAAAAAAAGCATGCTGGCTGAACTCTGATTTATTTCCTGGACACTGTTTTATTCAGAAGTGCCAAGTCTGAGGAGGACAGCTTGTTTACAATCATCTATTATACAACAACAGAAGCCTGTTGGAACAGCTAAGTCTGACTTGCTAATTATGGGGGTAAGTGCACACGCAGGACATGCTCTCCTTCTGTGTCTGAGGAATTGATTGTTGGACTGGATTATATCCATTGGCCCTGAGAATTACAGAGGATGTGCGCACCCCCCACCCAACCCCACCCCACCCCTACCACAATATCACAACAAACCAATCACATGCTTTCATCTGGAGTAAGAACTAGGTCGCTCTTGATCAGGAGAATCACCATACATCTGCAGGTTCAGCTACATGCTTTGAGCCAAGTGCAGGGGAGATCATTAGTGTCTGGTTGGGTGGGGGTTAAGTAGGTTTGCTTTCCCTTTTTAAAATTAATTATTTTCATGTATTTCCTATGGAACAGACAGAAAAACAATAATGCATATGTCTCACCTCCTTTTAATCACACTGTACAAAAATAAGCAACTGTCTGAGCTCTGATACTTTCCCCAACAGTAGCCTGTTTCATTACAGCCTAATCTTTTCTCTTCACTAATCTACATGTCAGTCTATGGAAGCTGGGAGTGGATATATTGATGGACCGCTACTTCTGTCAGGAGAATGCGGTATATTCGTTGCATCTCTGGGTCTCAGTTTGCTACAGTGGCAAGCATTTTCTTTAGCATTTGACAAGAGAATGACAGGAGTGCTTCATACAGTTAGCCATGGGTGGCTAAGCTAGCATGTGTACCAGCTTTGGTGCCCTGCTGAAATCTGCGGAAGGGCTGCTCTTATGTACAAAAAAAACACAGGTCAGTCATACCCTGACGTGTAGAGTGAGAACTGTCGCTTGACATGCAAGTTACATACCCCATTTTTGCTGGCTTTTGCTGGCTTCAGTTGAGTCGAAAATGATCCTCTCGGTGGTCTCTTGAGGTCGGTGTGAACAGCCTGGAGGCTAGTTTTTTTTGATCCCCTCTCGGTGTCCAACTAAAGCCGCTGTGGTTGTTGTGGCTTCACGGGCAGCGGAGCCACGGTGCTCTTCTCAGTCCAGACATGGGCTTGGTGTTGTTGTAGTGCCCTCTGGTACATTTCTGTTTGGTGATTTCATCCAAGTAAACGTGTCTGTGCATGCATGGTGAACGAAGAAGCAGCACTGACGCCAACTATAGTAGTTGCAACCCCTTAGCTAAATAAAACTCACAAAGGAGGATTACGGAGCTAAACTCGGGGCAACACTGACAGGAAAGGCAGTTTGATTTATAACCAAATTAAGCTTCTGAAGTTGCCTTTTTAAATGCAAATATTAAATGTCGAAAGAGACTAACAAAAAGACTCAATAAACCGAGTGTTCATAAATCCCACTTTTAGTCGTTGGCTCTTTCTTGCAGCAGTCCGCTGTGCCATTAAATCAAATTCCTTCAACCTTCAAGTGTGGTAACGTTATCGGAGTTGTTTAACTGCCGCAAATCCAGACCTTTAACGCCGCTTTGCGATGGAGGACATCTTCTTTCAAGAGAAAGCTTCATCTCCGGCGTTTTTGAAGAAGAGACAGAAAACACTTGGTGCATATTCCAGTCTTTAACATCCTCCAAGACAGTTCGGCTTAACCGACGTCGATGTTAACCGAGGAATGTATAGGGCTAATGTGTGTGCAACCAGCCAATTTAATTTATGATTCACTTAATTGTTCACGTAATTTAGCCAAGCGTTAAACCAGGATTCAGATTATGATCCTGATGCTCCATCGGCCGGTTCATCCTCTTATCATCATCCGCCTGTCTGGTCTCTAACAGCCCGCATCTCATTCATTTAACTCGGCCCCATCCTCCGCTGCTGCTCTGTAGTCTGTAGGGAGCATTAAACGCATAGATATATATACGTAGATACCATATCCGGCTGGTGAGATGCGTCTCTGCCGCCGCCATCTTGGTCCGGGGTAACACCCGTTCTGAACATAAAGACGAGAGAAATACTTTTGTGGGACTTTGTTTTGCTTTTGGATTTTCATGCGAAAAATACATTATGCCGATGGTAAGCAGCATGAAATAAAATGTCACGGATGAAAAGGGTGTTTTAAAATACTGTGACTGTAACATGTTAAGTGACTGTCCTGGCACTAAATTAAGCTTATGCTAGCTTGTGTCAGGTGATGTATTTTTTTATTAAAGTAATTAGTATGCCTAATATTTGTCATGTATTTGTCATGTATTGAATTGGCAGGTCCGGGCTGAACTGCATTTCTTCGAGTTGCCCCTTGAGGAGAGTCCATCCCCAAAGGCCCCCATGTCAATAAAAAAATCAACTTCACAGTAGAAATAAATATGTTTTAGCTAATTCACCCTTCATGGTAACTGTACGTGGGTTGAATTTTTATATAGGCCTAACTTACCGGTTTAAATTATATTAAGGCTTAAAGCCGCGTACTTTTACTATCTAGGCTACAGAAAACCGAATTTTTAATTTAACCAAATAGATATAGGCTATCCTGTATTATAAGTAAATGTCTGGAATTTGTAACAAAGTAGGCTAAACCACTTTAAAAACTGTTAGGATTTCAGTGAGAAATAATGATTTAAATTGTGAAGACCTTGATCTGCCTCATATTGCATTAGGAGGCGCGGAAACTCCGGACCAATATGGCAGCCTCGACGTATTGCTCCAAAAAACAGCAGTGGCCAATGGGGTGGCCTATCTACGTTTTTATATCTATGCATTAACGACGTCATCACGTCACCCTTGAAATTGTGACGTAATTAGCTATAAAGTGTTTCCTCACATCCGGTGTGGCTATAGCAAAAGTTGTAATTTTTGAAAAATGGAAAAAGTAGCCTACTCAGATCCTTTACATGCGTAAAAATAGCAATACCATGGTGTATAAAATACTCTGCTACAAAGAGAAAGTCCTGCATTTAAAAAGTCAAAAAAAATATTAGAATCAAAATATAGCCAACTTAAAGTAGCCTACCAAAAGTAATACTCATGATGCACAATGAGCCATTTCAGAATAATATATATTATATAATTGGATTATAGTTATTTAAGCATTAATGTGTCCATCACTTTAATGTTGCGGCTAAAGGTGGGTACATTAAACAATTTAAATTGCTGCTGGGTTGCTTAATCTATAATAATACATAATTATTCATTGTTTCATTTCATCCATTGTTAGTAATATTTTGTATTAATTATCTTAATCTGCAAAGTAACTAGTAACAAATGTTGTCAAATGCAGTAAAAAGTACAATGTGTCCCTCAAAAATGTAGTGTTGGAGTAGAAGTATAAAGTAGCATCAAACTGAAAATAAAGTATAAATACCTCAGAATTTTACTTAAATACAGTACTTAATGAAATGTAATTATTAAAAAATCTATTTCTACTTTTAAACCACCCTCAATTCTGTTAATGTCTTCAAACATACAAAACAAGTTGTATGTTACTGATGATTGCCATCTTGTGGACAGTTAATGATATGGTCAGTACTGAAGAGCACAGAGCCTTTATTTTATCACTTTGATAAAAGTGCTGTGATAAAAACAAACTCTAAAAAGTGGGATAACCATTTAGTTTAGTTTAGTTTAGTTTATTTAGCAGGACAATGTGCAGTTAGATTAAAAAGATGGCTGCACCAGATTTAGCATTATGCTACTTTCCATCTGTAGTCCTCCACAATTATAATGACATAACAGAGTTGAGTTCATGACAAAAACAATAAACATAACATGTTTATACAACAAGACAGTTAAGACAATATAAATAGACTATTTACACCGAAGGTGCAATACACAAATATACACAACAATGGAATAAAAAGTGTTAGTGAGAGCAGGTCTGATGTTCTAAAAGGAAGTATTTAACAGCCCGCGAGAAGCTTTTCAAATTTGAGATATTCTTTAAATTGTTAGGAAGCCCATTCCATTCTTTGACTGCTTTATAGGAAATTTTAAAGATTTTAAAGACCAAAGAGTTATTTGGGAACTTTTTAAGTAATGTACTTTGTACAATTTGGAGGTACTTTCTTTTCTTTTCTTTTCTTTTTTTTACATTTTGTGCTACTTTCTATTTCTACTCTACTATATTTCGGAGGCAAATATTGCTTCTACTCCACTACATTAACTTTTAAACTTTAGTGCACATTAATGCATCATTCATTTTAATCCAGTAATATGATACATTATTCTAAAATGGGCCATTCTGCATAATGACTTTACTTTAAATATATTTTGATGCTAATACTTTTGTACTTTTACTTAAGTACGATTTTGAATGCAGGACCTTTACTTGTAACAGAGTATAGCTTCTTTAACTTATGTAAAAGATCTGAGTACTTCTTCCACAGCTGGTATTAATGAATAATTATTTACCTTTACTCTAAGTTTTATATGATGTGATTTGTAGTAAATGAGCTAAAAATGCAATAACATTGTTAGAAGAAAGTGCATGTTTAATTCCAGTAAATGTTTAGCCTATATTAGTCATGTCCATTGGGCAAGATAATGATTTACAGAAGGTCTGCCAGACTAGTTTATACATGAGGACGTGTTCTGCCCAGGTATAACCTGTTGATTATAAAAACCCTCCCCAACTCTTCCAGTCTTTAATTTCCCATGTAGTATCCCTGTCACGCTGCAAGACAGATGTAAACAGGTGCAAGGTTGACATTTTCATAGTAAGTGTGGATCACAAGTTAAGAAAAGCAGATCTTTAATACAATATGCTGAACTTTCTGACAATTAAAGTAGCACGTTAGGCCATACAAATGTGTTATTAGGGGGTAAAGGGGTGATAAATGTGCTATTTATGCATTTTGTTTTCCTCATCACCAGTTCACTGCTAAAGCTTAATATGGGATTTATTTGACACTAAAAACCAAACTGAACACTTCTTCAACTTCTTTTCTGCGTTTGGCAGACTTATAGACATACTCATGGCATCAGATATAGGGTCCCAGCAAAACATTGTATTTAGACCTGGCAAGAAAAAAAAAAAGCAGAGGTATTTACTTCATGCGGCTGCATTTTTTTTACAGTTCAAATTCATCACAGGGCTACAATTTATTAACCCAGATTAACCCATGTATTGTTTGTGCCAAACGCAAGGGTTCAGCCAGTGTGAACAGATACAAGACAAATTTACCTCCCTGCATGTTGCAAATGCTTCAGATGAAACACTGGAAGACCAGTTTTCTATTTCAAGATTGCGCTGAGCATGGAGACTCAACTGGAGCACGCTCGGCTTAGAATGTGATCAACAGAGCAGCGCTGAGTCGTAGTGAGAGGCGAAAGCAGATTTATCAACATATTACAACAATGGATGCTTTGACTGAAGATGTGGCACGGTCGGATATGGACACTGAGATGACAGCGTTGACACCTGAGGATATTACTGAACAAAACCTCGAGGGCAGCGATGAAGTGGAAATCCTTAGAAACAGGTACAGATCAGTAATTCTTAATGTTGTATTCTGGATTTATTACTGCAGCTCAGAGCCAAAGTTTTCTGTGTGATGAGGTTTGCTTTATAGTTGTATTGTATAAAATAAGTTGGATCCTTTCCCGTATGAAATGAAATTCCATTAGTGACACTAACCTGTCTACAACCTGTCAACTCAGTTGTTGTCAGTTTATTAGGTACACCTCGCTAAAACTAATGCAGTCTAAAACAAAAATAATAGAAACACCTGTCAGTATAACACAATGTAGTTCAACAGCAACTCAAACTGTAGCCTCCAACATTATCATTAAGTTTAATTAACACATTTTTAGAGTAGTTTTAAAAGCTAATAACCTTCATCAAGGGAGGAGTTATTGCATGACTGTTGTATTAGACTGCATTAGTTTTAGCTAGTTGTGAGTGTGTGAAAGTGAGAGAAGGACACATACAGGTCAACATAGATATAATCAGCTAAATACCGGTAAAATATCAGTAATGTTTGCTGCTACATGATCATTTTACAAAAATGAATCACAAATGTAATTTCTAATGTCAAGATATTTTCTAATCCAGTCAACTGAAAAGTGTAAACAGTAATTAAGTAAGATATTTAAGGCTCCTCTTTGGCTGATTTGATTAGGTTTTCTTGATCTGAGTGATCTTGAATTTCAGAACACCTGAAAAAACTTGAAGTTCCTTCTGTCACACGTGGATGAAACATCCGATTAGATGTCGTTTGTTTATCTCGCTGCCATCTTGTTTCTCTGCCTTCAGCTTACGTGAGGCCGTCCACGATGACAACGTCCGGCCCAAGATGCAGTGCCTGATGATGGACTCTTCCTTCTCTATGGTAACTATGCAAGGCGAGGACAGCGGAATCGCGTGGGAGACTACCCCTAGTCGCTGCACCACGCCTTGGGCATCCGAAGCTGGAAACTTTACTGTGGATCTCAGCTCTCCGGTTGCAGTGCGGCCTGCAACACCTGGCTCTGTTCCAGCAGGGAAGATTATCTTTGTCATGGACGAGGAGTTGATTTCAAGACGGAAGAAAACTAAAGAGAGGGTAAATCAGAAGAGCAAAGGCGACAGACTACGGGAAGTTGCAGAAAGTTCTGGGAACATCTCCGGAAGGCCGGAGTTAGTAGAATTCTCGCAGCCAAATGTGAAAACTGAGGAAGGAGAAGAAGAGGAGGCGAATGATCCTCTGGTAGATAAAGAGCAAAAGCTATTCAGGTTAGTGTCCGAGGGCTCTGAAATCCTCAACATCGTCGTTCCTCCAAAATTCGCTTCTGTGGATGAAGAGGAGAGCAAAGAAATGGTGGACAATCTTTCTTATCTGGAGGAGAGCCTTCTTCCTAAAGCCAGTGAAGAGACTCATGATAATGAGCTGATGTTCACGGGACTAGATGCAGCAGGAGGTGACCAGGTCAACCCCCCATCTTCCATAAGTACAAATGTAATGGATCCACCAGGGGCTCCAGTGGCCAGACCTCTGGGCAGAGGAACTGCTGGCAATGTGGACTACTTTGAGGCGTTCACCATGGTTGATGCTGAGGCTCCAGGAAGTCCTGCTGTGATCGCACAGGGACTGGTGGAGCAAGAAACAGAGGCAGAAGCTGCCACTGAGATCCAGGACACCGAGAAACCTGTGCAGTCTGAAGACAACACCACCGCAACCATAACTGTGGATGATGACAATTTAGACACAGTCAGCCTTGAGGAAATCAACAGCGATCTTCTCGATGAAGTCTTCTACGGCGGTACAGACAACTATGTCATGAAAACTCTAGACAAAGAAGGCGGATGTGATGCGCCTTCAAGGCTCCCTTCAAAACCGAGCGGTTCGAATTTGTTCGGAAGCCAAGAGGACATCCTGACTCCAATCTTTCTACCAGAAGGACCTTGCAAAATTATCGACCAAATTTTGCTGGAGGAGCCCAAAGCCATGGCTTTCCTTTACACTGACCTGTACGAGGAAGCAATCGGCAGTCGGAAAAAAGAAGAGGATACAGAAAGTATGACGTCTGAGAAGTCTTTTCACAGCAGGCATTCGGACCGGGAGGCCAGGGGATATTTAGAGAAATATGTCCTTATAGATGAGACTCCTGCGGTGGAAGTGGAACCAACCGATGAAGAGAAATGCCCAGAGGAAGGTCCTCGGGTATTGTCCCAAGATTTGTATGATTTTGGCGATCTGCTGTCCGAGCCTGAAAAAGGTGAGATGCAAAATACAGAGGAGGAAATCACAGACTTCTTGAGGACCAGTGACAATTCTTCTCCATGTGATGTAGACCCATTCCCTCAATCCCTCAAAGAGGACGAAACCCAATCAACTACAAAAACTAAAGTCAAGACGGGCAAAAATGTCTCCATCAAGGTAGAAAAGGTCGCTAAAATCCCAGAAGATCCACTTAGCGTCTCAAGCTTCGAGTTTCTCTCAGAAGAACTCGACTGGGGAAGCATAGATGATCGTGAAGCTCTGGACGAGAAAGAGACAGTCAGTACAGATCAGGAACTGTGGAAAAAAGATTTGGAAATGCAAAGGCCAGTTGCCCCCCCAAGGAGAAAGGCCACATCCGTTCCTAAGGCATGTCTGGACCTCACACCTCTGACCCCAGTTGATGACATTATGCAGGAAAAAGAAGAGGCTGGTGGAAAGGAACAGAGGGTGGAGGAGAAAGAGACCGCATCACCGGCAGAGCCTGCCGACGAGGGAGATGCAGATGGGAAGGAAACGATGCAACCCTTCTCCGATGTTGCCCTATTCGAAAATGCCCTGGCAGCAGTGGAGTCCCCACAAACTGAAAGTGTAGAAGATTGCATCGAAACAGCTTTGAGAAACACAAATCCAGCTGCAGCCCAGGAGAAAGAAACTAAAACCGTAGAAGAAAAGGAAACAAGCGAGACTGAAGCAGCTATAAAACAAACTGAACCAGAAGGAGTGGAGATTCAGCCATCAGAATCAGCTAAAACAGAGAGTCCAGAGAAACAAGGCGATCATTCAACTGAACCAGCTAAAGACAAAGGACAGTGTGTAATACTTTAACTGTTCTCAACAGGTTTATTGTCAAGTGCCTTGCTGGTGTGTCTTTATTCAAGGTCTTAAAATCGCAGTAGAATCGGCCTACAATCAACTGAGGTAAATTCTTAAAACTTCATATATTAAAAGTGCCAAATGGCTTACAATATATTTATAATTTGTACCCAATTTGTACCTGGCTGTACTCACACGGCATGAAGTCAACAATCCTATCTAAAACAGTTGATCAAATGTCCGTAGAAAAATATTTTCCTTTGTTTACTCAGCGTGAATGGGTGGAAGTAGTGCATGAATCATAGCGTGTTGGAAGGGAGATGTTTGGGTCACGAGTGGGAATTAAAACGGGTGAAAGTGCATGTGTCGGTGTTGGTGTGACGTTAGTACGGATCTTCAGCTATAAATAAGCCTCTCTGGCTGTTAACCTGACACCTTGTCTCAACTAGGAGTCTGTGTACCTTCTTGTAAACTGTAAAAACAAAATAAAAATACATGCATGTTCGTTGTTTAATTCTTGATGTTTTCCGACATAACTACAATTAATGTTAAATTAAAACATTTAACTATGTGCATCTGCTTCTGTATTATCCACCACGTATCAGGCAAAACACTGATGTGTATGACCATGCATGCTTTTTGGAGCCAATCAAATGAGCTGTTTATAGACTGGACAGTGCAGTATTTACCAAACACATGTGGGCATTAAAGCTGGTTTATGGCAGGCATTATTTGCAGATACAGTTGCCTCTAGGCCTGAATCCAATGGATCCCATCTGGAGCTCGGTAGTGATTCTGTGCCTGCTGACCTTGAAGAAGAAACTCCCAGATATTCATGTAAACTTGCACATATGTGGTTAGATATAAAGAGAAGTAAAGATGCAGTGCAAGTGGATTTAGTATTTTTGTTTTGGCAGAGTAATGGTTGTGTTTGAAGGCTTTTTTGGACCTTTTATTATCAGTTTAAATGCGCTTTGGCGACACCCAGTGTTAAAAAATTAGCATGTTACTCTTATTTTCTTTTTTAAATCACCTTTTTTTCCTCCACATCGACATGTGGCAGCTGTGAGTCTCAAGGTCATAGAAGTACAGTAGATATAGTGGATTGGCTAATTCACACAGCTAATAAACAAATTTCCCCAATTAAATTAATTAAACAATTGTTAAAATTAAGATGCTGTTCGACTTGGCAAAATAAGATTATCTAAGTTTTAGTTTTGTTGATATATGTGCCTAATGCCCTCATTTTAAAGCTAACTGACATGTATAGCTAGCTTTTTGTATACATTTAAAACAGTATTAATAAAAACAATTAAAAGAACTCAGTCACGCCTGAAATACGTAATAACTTTTTATTAGAAATAAATAGCCAGTTGTAAACCAGTTTGCGGTCTTTCTAGTTGTTGTATTTCTATACTAGAAGTCCCTACTCGGCGCTGTGTAGTCTCCATAGATATATATCTGTGTAGTCTCCAGCATGGCCTTGAGTAGGCTGCTTTTACGTGCTCCTCGGATGGTCCACATTTCCGAGTTGGGAAGTCGTTCTTCCGACTTCAGTGTGTTCATGAGCTTTAATCGCAATGTGGGGAAAAAATGGACGCTACAACAAAGTTGTGTTATATTTTATTGTTCATACTATTACTTTCCAGATTGAAGCTGAAGGCTACACTGTGTTACAGTGATTTTTTTCCCAGACTCCAGGCAGTCACCAGATCATTCCCTAATACCAGTGGTTTTAAACCTCTAATATACTGCTTTATTTGACTTGTTATCAGAGTTAATGCTAAGAATTACATTTTCTAACGAAGCTATGTCCATTATGCTACGTTGATTTGAATTTAAATGGCCCTTCTATCCATTCTATGTCTATGTCTAAATCGCTCTACGTGGAAAGCAACTAACGGTTAAACAGTTATTCCGACGCCACCTAAATGCAGCATTGGATAAGTTAGCTTTGTGCTAACTCTGCAATGGACAATGTCCCCAGTTTTTGTTCGTCACTCTCTTCCGAAGAAAACGGACCAGAAACCGGCGACAGCTCGTCGACGGAAGATGGATTAGTCGACGCTTTTGGCGACCTGGCTGCCCTCCCGGTCGAGGTTGGCGAGAGAAGACCGACGTGTTTACGTTGCCGGTGAGCTGAATTAAAGTGAAGCTAATGCTAGCTAGCTAAGACGTTAACGTTAAAGTGGTTGGACCGTTGTATTTTACATCCATGGGTTGGACCAGGCAGGAAAGGAGTCCTTCTCTTCCTCCTCCTTCCCTCCTCCTCCTCCTCCTCAAGTATCTGGCATGCTTTAACGAGAGAACAGATTATTGTCGTTACAGAGAAGCTGAAGAGACCAGCTGAAACAAAGAGATTGGGGCTATAGGCTGGGAAGTATCTGGGCAATCACAGCTTCACGTCTGCAACTTTCCTCCCATGTAGTCGCCCTGAGAAGGTGTGTCTCTGTCCTTTTCTTCCACCACAACCCCTGGAGGTCTCCACATGTCTGTACGTAGTGCAGCATCCTGCAGAGGTGAGTTACTATGTGACTTATCAATTATTGTTTTATGTCATATATTGTATTAAGTTTTCATCACTAATATGTAGACATTATTATATGTATGTAAATTTTGTGTTCTGTATAATATTGTGAAATTATTATTTAGGTGGAGGCTTCAAAAAGCCCATTGGGTTTTCTGCCTCTCCCAGCACTGTACAATGTTATATTTGTTTGTTTGTCATTTTAAATTGTGCAAAAAAACCCATCATCATAAACTATCACGTTCATAATCAAATCTGTTTTAAAACAATAGTGAGGTGCACATATGTCCAATGGAATGATTCCTCCTGTTCATACTAGATATAAAGAGATCCCTGTACTTCAGATTTGATATTGTGCAAACAGAGATTTATGCCACTTCTCATACATATGTAATCCTTCCAGTTAACCTGTTTATATTTTTGACATTGTGCATATTTTTCGATTTGCACCTTTTATACCTTTTGTACTGCAACTGCTGCACAACATTTTCCTTTGGGATAAATAAAGTTATATCTTATATTATTTTATCACTTACTGTGTCTTATCCTCCTAGTTTATTTCTTTTTATCTGACCAATTATCTTCATTTGCACCTTCTATATCCTTGTACTTCTAAAACCTAAAACGCTCCTGCCAATGAGATGTACTCCACTGTGTGCACCTTTTTACTTTTAATCAAACATGCCAGCTCATGACAATCATTAGCACATCTTTATGAGAGGCTCATTGTTAAGATCAACTATTCTAACCTCTAGTGTACTTTCAGGAGAGCAGAGTACTTCGCACAGTGCCACTACTTGCTGCTTGTTTGCCACAAGAAAAGTGCAATGTCATAGTGGGAAGGAGATTCAACGAGGAAAAGTAAGCTGTGTTTCTTGTTCGCACACTGATTCCACAACATACGCAACACCATTGTCACGGAGTTCTGTAATAGATTTAGTTTTTGTCTCCCATCTTTTCTCCTCTCAGGCACCCAGAGCTGGCAGCGGTGTGTCGGGACAGCAGGACGCTGATACTATACCCAGGTCCCAAATCTCAGAACCTGGAGGAATTGGTGCAATACCAGGAAGTAGGCACTTTAAAACACAATGTGATCATCATAGATGGCACCTGGAGCCAGGCCAAGAACATGTTCCTCAAAAACAGCCTGTTCCACCTGCCTAAACAGGTGTGTATAACTGTGTTGTCACATTATAACAGGTTAGATTCAAAGATTCAAAATCCTTTATTAATACCACAATGGGGACATTGGATAGGGGGATAGTACAAAAAGTTAGTGGATGTTAAGTTAGGTGCGAAGAGAAAAGAGAGTTAATGTTGTCAAAAAGAGTTAACAAACCTTTGTTTTCCTGAAGCCAATAACAGATTTGCACGTTAAAATGATCTTCGTTTATCAGCTTAAATCACAAAATCTTGCTGGAATAAAGTAGAGGGCCTTGTCCACCTGAGACGGTATACATTCTCGAATTACACCCACCGGTGGGAAAGCTGCTTTACCCACAAGAAATGACTAATTTTTAAATAAAGCAAAACAAAAAAATGTCTTTTTAAATGTGGGCAAGTGAACACTGTGGACTAATCAGCCATTCTCGTCATGCCTTTTTAATTTCTAAGTAGTGTTTTGGCTAAATGCAATCATAGACCAATTGGGTTTTTGAAGAGCACTGCGTGCCGTTTACTAATGTTGATTTCTCAGTGGCTTTAATGTTGCTTTGGTGCATCTATTTTTACTCTATGTCTACACTAAATCTTTTTTACTTGTTATTTATTAGCTCCTCAAGTTGTAAACCATAAGATTTCAGTCCTGGTTGATTTTACGACATCAGTGATTACTGGTGGTAGCAACAAATGCAGATTTACTGCTACAGGTCCCAGAATTTTGGGGGTAGCAACACTCTTTGAGCAGTTTTATTTTGTTGTTGTCAGAAATGCATCAGAAGACCGAGTGGTGTATCTGTTTACAGCACAGCCAAACAAACTTGTATTGTTTTAATAAAGAAGTCAGTTAGTAATAACTAACTGAAAGTTTTCCACACAGGGCAAAGTCAAAGAGTTGGTTACCATTCTAAGAAGTTGGATGTTGGTTGGCCTAAATCGAACTGTGGCTGCTACTTTTTGTTCCGTTACTCCCTGTGATACTTAATATTTCACAATAAACGCCAGCCCATGTTTTCACCAGTTGAACGCTTTAAATGTGAAGCAGCATCAGCAGGAAATGTTTGGTTTAGCGTTAACTTAATATGGCTCTGAAACGGCTCAACAGTGAGACGACGTCCAGTAAAGCTGGATTACATTACTTATATTCACACTGTACTTATTTATGTTTGTACTGTATTTATTTATGTTTGTACTGTATTTTTGTTGACACTACAATAGAATTTGTACAATCCATTTGAAACAATCTTTTTAACCTAATCTTACTTGTAACCTAATCTCACTCACTTCTACTTAATGGTGTAGTTATTTCTTATTGTAGCTATGTTACTTTAACAATGAAAACTACTATAAAGAGAGTTGATTACTAGGGATGCACCGAATCCAGATTTTTGGGGTTTGGCCGAATACCGAATCCACTGGTTAAGATTCTGCCGAATCTGAAACCGAATACTGAATCCTACTCCCATCCTCAGTCCATTAACACAGCGGGCCCACTGTTTGTTCGGTGTAGGGCTAGCAAAGCTGGTAATGGTCGTCTGGTTAGCTGGGACTGTCCTTCCTTTGCCGTAACTGAAGTTTTGGCTGCTGTCTGTAGATTCCTTCATGCACAACTCGTATTCTTTTGGATGTTTCACACGCAAATGTTGTAACAGCGGCGATGTTGTGTATTGTTTAGGGTCCTCGCCACCACGAGACAAATCGGCATTGCAAATTGAACATGTAGCTCAACTTGAATGGCCTTCTTTTGACTGAAAGTACTGCCAAACAACTTATTCTGCTCACGAGTTCCATTTCCACTTTCTCACAACCTGCTGCATTGAACGCTCCACCGACCTAAACACCTTCCCGTAATCAACGGCGGCGTCGCTACGTCGACCAGCGTAGCGTACCAGCGTAGTGCAAGCGTAGGGTTCAGTGGAAAAAAAATTCTAAGGTTCGGCAGAAACCGAACCCCGTCAAAAAGCCCAATATTCGGCCGAATCCTGGATTCAGTGCATCCCTGTTAATTACTAAATGTAAATACATTAAATGAAGACCATAAATGGTATCCAAAATGGGGTTTAATTTCCTGAAAATTGTAAGCATTAAAACTTTAATACATAAAAGCCATTGCCTGTTAAATGTCAGCAAAGAGCGAATAGCACACTTCCACTAATGATCACCTCCGCTTTGGTATATCAGGTGCAGCTCAGCAGGACTCTTTCCAGTCAGTATGTGATCCGCACACAACCCTCCAACATCTGTCTGTCCACGCTGGAATGTGCTGCTGTCGCCTTGTCCATCCTGGAGCAGAATGAGATCATCCAAGAGGTGACGTGGGGAAATGGTTGTGTATTTTATATACAGTTGGTTAATTACACCTTCAACAGATACAAAGCAACATTAGTGATCATTTGAAGTCATGATTGTGTCCACGTGGTAAATGTAAGTCCAATATCAAAGTATCTTTATTAGTCTCCCTAAGGAGAAATTTGTTTTGGACACAGAGAGAAATTGCTGCAAGAGTAACAATAGAGACACACAACAAACACAGGTTTAAAACAGTTTGTACATTGAACATCTAGGCTACTTAAAAAGCTGTGCAAATTACAAATTACCATTTTCTATAGGCTACTTGTGCAACAAAAAAAAAAAAAATATATATATATATATTTACTCTCCCTTTAGCTCTGTTTTGATCTATACCAACTCCTAAGACAAATACATGGCTTTTAAGCTGCCAAACGCTCCACTATGTCTAGCAGCCAACTTTGTGTGTCTGCTTATTGGTGGTGGACAGATAATGTGCAGTGGGGTTATCATCAGAGCTTTTTTGCTGAAAACAGCTGCCTGTGTCTGGACGGCTGATCTTAGGTTAGACTGAACCAAAACCGTAAAGTTGCAGGCTTTAAAAACAAAACCACCATCCGAAAGAACGTAGAAATGCTATGTAGAGCTGGGAGGAACTGCAGTAAATCTCTGTAGGTTCGTTTCTATGTGCAACTCCTTACAGACATGTAGTAATTTGATTCATTGTTAATTATAGCAGCTTTAAGACAAGAAGTGTGAAATCACTATAGATGTATTACCAAAATATGTGTATGTACGTATGTGCTTGATGTATGATTTTTTTTCTTCTTTTTTTTCTGAGAAGTCCTCTGTATTTTTCATCACCCTTTGCTTCCCCATTTGTGTGTCCAGGTTCTGCTGAGGCCCCTAAAAGCCCTGTGCTCCTTCCAGCTGCAGCACGGCGCTCAGATTCATCATAGCAAGGAGCATCTACTGAAGAACGGCATGTACGACAAACCCATGCCCAAGAACAAACGCAAGATAAAGAGGATGGAGAAACTCGTCACCGACAGCAGCGTTTGCCCGAGATGAGGGAGGGACTGAGCAGAGAAGCTCGACCGATCTCTGTACACACAACTGTCTTATACGCTGCACAGGACTGTATCATCAGGGCAGCATGTAGCAGCATCAGGGCACAGACACGGAAACCACTGGACTTTTTGGGACTTTGTTTTGTTTTGCTGGTAAATTAATTTATGTATTTGTCATTCATTTAAAATAAATTAATGACACATTATACAATGGACCTGGTTCCTCCCTAAGTTTTATAAACACTAGTGATTCTGTTGTGATTGACTTTACACATCTGGAAGGGATGATGTTTTTGGTTATGTTACAAACCAAAAATACCTCTAAAACACATGATATTTCACGAAACTACATGCACAACAACACACATAATATAGCAGGAAAAGTGAGAATTGTATTGCACTGTATGTGACGTCAGGATTGTTGATGAATGTACAGTAAGGTCACATTTTTACCTGTTATGTTTTTATAGTAAATCTGACTGCATAATGTCCTCCTATAATACAATAAATGTACATGGATAATATGTCTTATTTTCTAATCTTACGTTAGGTATCAAAGTTGCTATTTCTGATGCTGAGAACTGAATCAAATGATTTATAACTGCAATAAAATGTAATAATATAACTCTACCTCATTGAATGTAAACCAGGCAGGTAAAGTAATTTTTTAATGTTGACATGATGGATTAATGGGGCCGTTTAGTGCCTTAGTCATACTGTATATCAAGTCAAACATCAGATCAAATAAGATGCACACAAGGTACCTATAATTGAAGCCTCTCACACTACTATCAAGTTCCAAGGAGGAGTAGACGACAGAGCAGAATTAATAGAAAGGATTTTAAAATAAAGTACATAAATAAATAAGAAATAACAGATTATTAAATAAATACATTAAACGCATCACACCCATCTGTCTTTACAGCTTTTGATTTGTTCAAAGTTTAAAACTACTGGTCAGATTCTTAATGGAATACAGAAATAGAGGTATTTTATTGGTGAATTTACATTTACATGTAAATGTATGTGTTGTATATGTTTTCCTTCCAGTTGACAGTATTTTGTAACATGCCAACCATAGATATATACATACCAACCATAGATATATACATATGCCAACCATAGATATATACATACCAACCATAGATATATACATATGCCAACCATAGATATATACATATGCCAACCATAGGTATATACATACCAACCATAGATATATACATATGCCAACCATAGATATATACATAGCAACCATAGATACATACATACCTACCATAGATGTATACATACCAACCATAGATATATACATACCAACCATAGATATATACATATGCCAACCATAGATATATACATAGCAACCATAGATATATACATAGCAACCATAGATATATATATATACCAACCATAGATATATACATAGCAACCATAGATATATACATATGCCAACCATAGATATATACATAGCAACCATAGATATATACAGAGCAACCATAGATATATATATACCAACCATAGATATATACATACCAACCATAGATATATGCATACCAACCATAGATATATATATGTACCAACCATAGATATATATATATATATATATATATATATATATATATATATATATATATATATATATATATATATATATATACCAACCATAAATGTATACATACCAACCATAGATATATACATATGCCAACCATAGATATATATATACCAACCATAGATATATTACATACCAACCATAGATATATACATATGCCAACCATAGATATATACATATATACCAACCATAGATATATTACATACCAACCATAGATATATACATATGCCAACCAGAGCTCCGAGTACAAATGGAACGCACTATGGCTGAACCGCTGCGCATGCGAGTTTCGCCTCGGCCCGGTCGCTCCGCCATCTTTGTCGGCTATCCATTGTTCACTCTAGAGCTAACAGCGGCGGTTACCAGTTCGTACTGCGCAATAAAATAACTTGACGGTGTCACAGGCAGCTGCCCGCGACAGTCGTGGATTTGCTCTCAGGGTTGCAACTTGTTCTCGGCCAGCAAGTTAAACAGAATGGACGATGACACGCCCAAAACCCTGTAAGTGTGTGTGTGTGTGTCTGCATTACTGTTAGCTAACCGCTTGTATTCGTCACGTAGCTAGCTAGCTAAATTAGCATTCAGATGTAGCGTATTATCCGGAGCGCACTTCAGATTTGGACCTTAAACTAAATTAGAAATGCAACAGTTGTATGTAGTTTTAACATAATACGACTTAATAATAACTAAACACATCGTAATGATTTAACATCTGGTAAATTCGGCTCAGTCGTTAACGCTAGCCAGCTAACTCGTTCCAGAAAAAACTCAAATTAACGCATCGCTTCCCACTGCTTGGTAAGGACAATGTAGTTATTTATCACAACAAATACAGTTTGGTGTGTTTTGCTTATGCCGAATTAAATGGTGACTTGCAGATATTGGCCATATGTATCAGAGACTGCTCTAAGATGAAAACAAGTCTGACGATAAGCAGATGAACACCGAACTGCCAGCTTATCTATGGAGTTTGGTGTGCTATCATTGTGGAAGCCCATTTCCGACAATGTAATGGAAAAAAAAATAGACCCTTTAGTCATTTTAATGAGAAATCTTATCAAAATAATACATTTGTTGGTTTCTCTATTAATGAGAAGCTTTCACAAAATATACCTGGTCATTATTAAAAAAAAAAAAAAAAAAAAAAGTCAATCGTATCTCAAAATAATGATAATGTATTTTAGGTTACTAACTCATTATTTTGACATACTAACTTATTTGAAATGCTAATTCATTATTTTGAGATATTCATTGTGAGATACTAACTCGTTATTTTGAGATACTTAAGTCAATATTTTGAGAAAGTTTCTCATTATTTGGAGAGATTAACTCATTATAATGACCGTAGGATCTTCTTTTTTCATCAGATTGGTGGAAATGGGCTTCCATAACCACTCCATAACATCTCTTGGGTATACAATTATTATTGCAACAGCCTAGGAACGTATTTGTATGGATAGTTTACCATTAACCTCGCTAAATGTTACATAGGCTAATGCTGATGTTAATTTGGTTTTGAGAACTGGTTATTTCAATTACCAATTAACTAAAATCTATTTAAAGCCAGCAACTAAATGCAGACTACAGAAACATAAACAGCCTTGAGATTTCATTGTTCACTTGAATCCTGTGGACTTGAAATCTGATTATTATTGGCTGCTGGTATCTTAATCTTTTTTTATTATTATTATGTTGGTGTGTGTGCGTGTGGTTTTGGCATTTACACATGCATCAGTCTCTTATGGTAATATTCCATGGGAATATGGATTTGAATCAGAATACTTTTATTGATCCCCTCAGGGAAGTTGCAGTTGCTCACAGTCAAATTGTAAGGCAAAAATAAGTACTAAAAAAAAATCTAGTCAGTAAGTGTATGAGGTAACATAGCTGTGCAAGAAATAAAGTTAGGTGAAAGTAACAAAAGATTATTTTGTCATCCAGTTGATTGTACACATTTAAAAATGTTTTTTGAGTTGTATGTTACAACTTAGCCTTGTGGAGATAGGTCTGGCTACACCACAGATGCATTCTACGATAGGAGAAAGTAACGCTCTGGGTTGTTTACATTTCTTTAAACCAATCACAATCGTCTTGGGCGCCGCTAATGGTGCGTTCTTTTTGTCTTGTAATCGCGACTAGTAGCTCGAGCGTGACGTCACATCCGTGTCGAAAAACGAATAACCGCGGGTTGTTGCGTTCTTTTTGTCACACAATACTACGACTCGGAGAAAAGATGGATTTTTGTAACATTTTTAGTAACATTTAGGATTCTATTCACCCAGTTATTGACATATTGCACACATATATTTCACAGTTTGATACATGAAAATTACGTTTTGATTAACGTTAACGTTAGGCTACTGCTCTGCTTTCTGCTCAAGACTCGGCTTAAAGCCGTTGTTGTCATATAGCAACCGAGCGTCTCTAGCCAATTTCAGCTGCACAAGCTACAAAATAACTAATCAGGCGGTATTTAACTCCTAATAAGACTGTAGAGACATGCCTATAGGTAGCAGTATACAGCGCTATGTTTAACTCCTAATAAGACTGTAGAGACATGCCTATAGGTAGCAGTATACAGCGCTATGTTTAACTCCTAATAAGACTGTAGAGACATGCCTATAGGTAGCAGTATACAGCGCTATGTATAACTCCTAATAAGACTGTAGAGACATGCCTATAGGTAGCAGTATACAGCGCTATGTTTAACTCCTAATAAGACTGTAGAGACATGCCTATAGGTAGCAGTATACAGCGCTATGTTTAACTCATAAGACTGTAGAGACATGCCTATAGGTAGCAGTATACAGCGCTATGTTTAACTCCTAATAAGACTGTAGAGACATGCCTATAGGTAGCAGTATACAGCGCTATGTTTAACTCCTAATAAGACTGTAGGGACATGCCTATAGGTAGCAGTATACAGCGCTATGTTTAACTCCTAATAAGACTGTAGAGACATGCCTATAGGTAGCAGTATACAGTGCTATGTTTAACTCCTAATAAGACTGTAGAGACATGCCTATAGGTAGCAGTATACAGCGCTATGTGTACGACTTCTTCATTTGGTTACAACAAAGGCAAAAGTGCTTAAAATTGTAGAAAACCACAATGTTTACTACGTGTGATGCACGATGTAGCCATCTTTGAAAGTGAGCTCGGGGTCCTCTGAGTTCAGACGACTTGACGAGTCGTAAATACGACCTCGGGGGCGTTTTTTTTTTGCAACTTCGGGTCGTAACTCCGGAAAACAACTCGTAAAACGACTTCGGTGGACAAAAAGAACGCACCATAAGTTGTGCAAAATAGTCTCGGGAATGGGGCCACGCCACGCGCCGGATGTCAGGCTTTAACCTGGAAATGTACTTCATTTATCCAGACTAGTTACAACCCAAATAAACTACAGGAAAAGGGAGGGGAATAATTTACAACACCATTGTAATGAGGCAGCTAAGGCCATTTTTAGTTTTGAGGCAAACAGGTAAATAGATAAACAAAACAATGTAGAAGAATGAGGTGAGCTGTTCTCTCTCACCTTTCCAAGCCTGTGTGTCCAGGTATAGTAATAATAATACAAGTTGGATGAAAAGCTTGCCTCTGCTTCAGTACCCACACAACATGTTAAATCAACATTTACATCACAAAACTGTAATACTGTACTATCTGTGTCTTCTGTCCATTGTAGGTATGTGGGGAATCTGTCCCGGGACGTGACAGAGGCCCTCATCTTAGAGTTGTTTGGGCAGATTGGACCCTGCAAGAGCTGTAAAATGATAGTAGATGTAAGTTAATTTGTCACATTTTTCCATTCTTATGTTGCTTTCCCCCCTTTTGCCTGAGAATATACTTTGGCTACAGCAGGCACCGTTTGGCAGTACAATCCATGGACAACCTGTCGTACAACGTTTGAGAATGAATTCATCAACACCTTGCTTCCCAACCTTGTGATCTAATTTAGCCCCATGCTCATCTCTAATGTTCATTCTGTTGATTCACAAATATTTTTCCAGTGTCCACGGTTATTCTGGCTTCTCATTTTAATGCTAAATAATGATGTCATTAAATTCCTTATGGCCACAGGCCGTTACTTTAAAGTCGCATGTGTTCTCCGTGGGGAAAAAATCAGAAACCAAAAGGAATACATTTTTTTATATATATTATTTGGTTTAATGACGGCACCCTCTATTATTGCATTAATTTGACGCAATACCATTCAGGTATCCGTCTATGTAGATGAAGACCTTATTTTGATACGGCCAATCAAATTTTGCATTGAAAAGTGTACTGCTAACGTCAGTTTGCAGGCTAGTTAGCTAAATAGCTGCTCAGCTGCAGCACATTGAAAAGCATGGAAACATGCCTGCAAATTCCACTTGGGTCTGGTTAGATTCTGGTGTGGTCCTCTACAACTAACAACCCAATGTCTGCCTGTGACATGAAGGCTACAGCGCATGTTGGTTTACTTGCTCTCTCGTTCTCTACGGTTGAACATCGACACCAACTCGTCCCTCCAGCCGGCTGAGACGAAAAGGAGCATTTTTTTAATTTCCCCGAAGACCTTTTTTCTTCCTATTTTAATAAAAATGATTAGCAGTACATTTGATTAATATTTGTGTTTCCTGTCCACTCCAGACAGCAGGTCATGATCCGTACTGCTTTGTGGAGTTCTATGAGCATAGACATGCCACTGCCACAATCGCAGCCATGAATGGTCGGAAAATACTGGGTAAGGTAAGCTATCATATCTCCTGGGTGAGTCAACTATGGCGAGGCTGGGTGGGCAGGGTTGAAATGAAGCGGCTGGCAAAACTTGTATCTTTTTAGACCTGATCTTCCCCGTTCCTGCTCCCATTCACTTAATTTAGTTTTATTCCCCTGTGCACATTCTTCTGTGGACGGTCTAAAGTGACTGGGGTGGAAACGCACTGATCTTTATCATGTTACTGCTGTGAAGTATCATCGCCCTAAATACTCAACAATATGAGTTTTTGGTCTTTCTTTCTAACTGTTTTCCTGGTTTCTTGCTTTTCTCGTGGTTTTAACACCGGTCAGTAGATGCTCCACCAAGTGATTGGATTCATTACATGGAAAGATAGATACAAAGTAATCAGTCAATACATTACTAGAGTTTTATAGTCTGCTCTGCATTTTTCTGTTTTCCCATTCACAGTTGTAGGTTTAGGAGGCTGAAAGACCTTTTACAACATTCAGACTAATGCAGTTTATTGAGAGAAATTTACATCGTTTATTATTCAATTAACTTGTTTTGCACAAGCACCGAAGAAATCACAATAATATTTAGTTTAGCAATATTTGATTTGTGCAACAATATCATTGAAGTTTGTGAACACACAAAACCCGTTGCTATGGCAGCCTGTTTTGCATTCTACGCCCTTTTTTTAAATTTTTTTTTTTAAATACCCAAAAAATCGACTCATGTCATTTTTCATTGGGCTGCAACTACTGATTGTTTTCATTATTGATTAATCTGTCGATTATTTTCACAATGGTTTCGGTCTATAAAATTAGTGAAATAGTTTTGGCAGTTTTACTTAAAACAATGACCTGAAATAATGTTAAGTTGACTATCAGAATAATAGTGCACAAACTCATTTTTTAGAGTTTAGACATTTCAACAAGTATGTTATTTTTAATATAATGAAAGCATTTTAAAAAGCCTCATTAATTTTCTTTCCGTATGTTGTGTGTTGTTAGGGTTAGTTGTCACACACTGTTACAAGAAATACTGATCCATCATCCCAGGCTTTAAAGGCAGGATCTGTAGTATTACATTATAGGTGCACCTAATAAACTGATAAGTTACATTTTCTATTTACACAGGTGTAAACAAAGTTCTGTTTTTTTTTTTATTGCCACTTTATGCGCCATGCTGTCTGTTTTTATATTAAGATTTTGTGTATGAATTGATTTAACATGGCCCTGCTGTGTAATCATGCTACATGTCTTTGATCTACTTTAATTGATGCTCTTCTGTCCCCTTACATCTTTACTGCTATACTGCTATGTGTTCTTTGCAAAGTTATTTCCACATAGAATCCACATAAGAGCAACTTCAAGAGAAATATATTCAGTTGAAAATATTTTATCCTCAACAGGTATTGAAGGACCATTTGAGGAGTATAACAAGTTCGTAAAAATCACTTGTTTGTAAGTCCCTTGTTATTTGGACCTTACTTCCTACCGTTTTGCTCCAAATTTTGACTGAAATGTTCCTGATTATGAAGGTGAAACCTTAATATCCCTTTATGTTCTCCACTGTATTTTACTGTTTTATTAGTTAATGCAAAGGTATGTAAAACTAGATCATAATGGATAAATCCATTTGTAGTGGTGGTTTAAGAACCCACGTATGGCATACAGAGACCACCTTATTAAAAAAAAAAAAAAAGTTCTCAAGTAAACCTGGTGTGTGACGAAACCTCTAATCAAAGAAAAAGCACCTTCCTCTCTTCTGCAAGCATACTTCACTTCTCACCTTTTTCTCCTCTTCCTTCGCTCTCGACATCTGTCTCTGTTGCAGGAGGTCAAGGTCAACTGGGCCACCACGCCAACCAGCCAAAAGAAAGACACGAGCAGTAAGTAGTTCATCGAAGTAGTAAGAAAAACTATCTCACGGTTATATGGTTTCTTTTTCCAGGTTAAGGGTAGAAGTCTCGGTGCTTCTGTCCTATTTGCACGTATTTAAATGAGGTAATAGGCAGACATTTGGAGCAAAAATTGGCAAATGACTCTCGTTGCAAAAACAGTCCAATTGACAAAGATCAGTGCTAAAAGCCACACGCGCAGTTACAGTGTAATTATTAGCGTCTTCAAGTTGGCGGTAACTGAAGTGCATTCATAAGGGGTGTTCTTTGTTTCAAATCGTGCCATCTTTTACCCCGCGTGCGTGCGTGCGTGCGTGCGTGCGTGCGTGCGTGCGTAAGCACTGACAGACTGGGATATTAAATCCAGCTCAGCTGCAAAACTATGGAAGTGTCTTGTTTTATTCAAAACGGTACAGTGTTTAAATAGATTAAACTGCACATGAAATCGTAACCATACCTGCAACAGTTAATGGAGGACGTACTGTACAAAAAATGGCAACAGGAATTGTGCCATTATATTAGTAGCCATTTTAATAATTCTTTTAGTAAATAAAGTTGTTGGAGTCAGACTTACCAGTCAGGTCGGGAATGTTTTTATTACGGACACACTTCTACCATCTGTGTTTTCACTGTGTTAAATAGTTTGTATGAAATACAATGTGAAAAATGTTTTTCTTTTATTTTTAGGTCACTTCCACGTCTTTGTTGGAGATCTTAGTCCTGAAATCACCACAGATGACATAAAAGCAGCTTTTGCTCCATTTGGGAAAATATCGTACGTATAATGTTGTTGTTGTTGTTGTTGTTGTTGTTGTTGTTGTTATTATTGTGTAATTCAACAAATCCTGTAAAAAGACCAACACCATGTGTTAGTTCGTCTCCCAGTATTGTCTGTGGCAGTCACCTTAAATAATATTAAATACAGCATTTCTATTTATTTTTAGCAGCGATTAATCCACATTTGGTGCTCTAGTGAGTCTTTAGAGCGGCAGGACGGTGAATGTGGGATGTGTTCATGGTAATGAAGGCACATTAGTTTGGCTCATTAATGTGTAATACAGTTTAATAAGAATAAAATATATCAGGCTTTGGATACACACCATACTTGTGTATCAGTGGAATCAGTGAATTGTTGGTTTTGGTATTTTCATGGGATTTGTTGACCAAGAACAATATAAAACATTCCACCCTTATAGTCTGATCTCTGCATTTAGTTTCATAAAAACATACTGTAGTATATCAAAACAAATCCACACACACACGCACACACACACACGCACACATGCCATCTCCCATTTCTGTTTTCACCACAAACCTTCCATATGTCGAACTTTAACCCAGTTAAACGATAAAATGAATGAAACCGCGTTATTGGATATAATTGGATAATAATATCTTGAATTTAACATCATAAACTGAATTTCTTGACGTGTGTTCTATGTGTCCACAGGGATTGTCGAGTGGTGAAAGACATGGCCACAGGTAAATCTAAAGGCTATGGCTTTGTCTCCTTCTTCAACAAATGGGTAAGTGTGCCAGTAATGCCCATGTGTTAGAGGACTGAGAAAATGTGAGCAGGTTGTGAATGTTGACTTAGCTGAAGCTCAGGGTTTACTTACAGTGAGACGTTTGGTGTCGGTGACTCAGCAGTTTGCGTGTTTCTCTCTGTATAATCAGGATGCAGAGAATGCCATTCAGCAGATGGGAGGACAGTGGCTGGGAGGAAGGCAGATCAGGACCAACTGGGCCACAAGGAAGCCTGCTCCTAAAACTACAAATGAGAGTAAGTTCACTGTAATTAAGTTGAAGATGAATTGATGGACTTTGTCTTAGCTCTCCTTCCTACCTTGCTTTTCAAAGGTTTTCCGTTGCACGTGCCAGACTTTCTGGAGCGCCTGAGAACGTAACATGATTGAATTTTCCGTTTTATTTTTGTTTCCTTCCGTGCATGAAATTCTCACCAGACCAATAAACGCTTAAACCCTAAGCTGCCCAGTGCTTCAAATCTATACATTTTAAATTCAGCACCCACAGTCGAGGCACACGATTGTATTAGAAGAGAAATATTTTGAGAAAAGACAATGCTTTAAATAAAAACTGCTCTAATTTTTCTTTTAGCAACCAATTCCAAGCAGCTATCTTTTGATGAGGTGGTCAGCCAGTCCAGCCCCAGCAACTGCACCGTCTACTGCGGGGGAGTCACAACCGGTCTCACAGGTGAGTTTGTCCAGAAGAGTGAGCTGCCGGCATAGAGGCACTATTTGCACACGTGAATGAATGAATGGCAACGGTTTTATTTTGTTTTTTTTCTTTTGTAGAGCAAACCATGAGACAGACCTTCTCACCTTTCGGCCAAATAATGGAAATCCGAGTTTTCCCAGACAAAGGCTACTCATTTGTGAGGTAAGCTGACTTCCTGACTGACCTGTCGGACATTTATTTGATGCGATGAAGGCTTAATACGTTCACACGTGAACCTCCCCTATGCGCACGATGATGACTTAAACGGTCTTAACATTTGAGCTTTTTCTCTTCGCGCAGGTTCAACTCCCATGAAGCAGCAGCTCATGCCATCGTGTCAGTCAACGGCACGTCCATAGAGGGCTATGTTGTGAAGTGTTACTGGGGCAAAGAAACGACAGACATGGTCAGCCCCATACAGCAGGTACAGCTGCCACAGGTATGTACCAGGATTGTCCCCAGCTCACCACGTCTGGACTACTTGGACTGCTACAGTGTTTGCTCATTTGACCGTGGTGCAACGTGATACTCGGCCTCTCAAAATATGATTCTATATGTCAGCAGAACACGGTGAGCTTCGCAGCGCAGCCCTACAGTCAGTGGGGTCAGTGGTACAGCAACACAGCTGCACAGCAGATTGGTCAGTATGTGCCCAATGGATGGCAGGTGCCGAGCTACGGAGTCTACGGGCAGACCTGGGATCAGCAGGGCTACAAGTGAGTACCAGAGATGACGCAGGATCAAATGAACCGCTCGAGAGCAAGCGTCCTTTATGGCAAACTTTGTTTTCGTGCAGCCATTTTGTTTCCATCCCCTCCCTGAACCTGATTGTTTCTTCCTCTGCCAGTCGCTGTTGCCATGGCAACATTGAATGAGTGTATACAACATGTTCGGCTCGTATTGTGCTTTATAATGTTCCCCGTAGTAACCCTGTTCGCATGGTTTCACTCGCTTTGTAATACGAGCAACAGCGGGAGGTTTCATAGGGGTCTATTTTTTGCAGTCAACGTATTTTCAATATGTATTTCAATATGTATTTACGATGGTTAGGTTTGCTGTAGAAATGGCTTTGCTAAGATGTAGTTTGGTGAAAGGGAGACAATAACTTCAACTTTTTTTTTTATGCGTTTCCTGTTGTCTTCACTCTGGACAATCTCTACTGCCATCAGAAACTTGCAGCGTAGCTTTAATATGAATACTGCATCGTAAACCCCAATCTAGTCCAGCGGATGGTGGTAATGCAGCTGAAGCTGTTTGATAACTGCCAATAGAAGAATAAGTTGTGCACTTGAGCAGTTTGCCTAGCTAGCTTAAAAACTATCCACAAATGTAACAAACACTGATGAATCGTAGTCATAAACGACAAGCCAGACGAGCTTTGTGAGGCTCTCCCTCACGCCACACGTCATTAAATGGTCGAACTTATGTGTCTGATGAACGCTACAACAGCTTTGGTTAACATTTGTCCTGCCGTGTTGTTTCTATCTGTCGTCACAGTCATTTACACGCTGGTGCCGGATGGACAGGTGTGGGCGCTGTGAGCAACGGGGGCATGGTGGAGCCCGGGCAGGGAGTCAACGGGACGGTGCTGACCAACCAGGCTGGCATGAGCGCTGCTGGCTACCACACCCACTGATCACCGATCGCAGTAGCCCTCTCTAAGCCTCTGAGGCCACAAGGATGATACTCTGCTGGGGGAAGGAGCGCATTAGATGCGCTCTCTCTGTTACCACACAAAGTTATTCTGTTAGAGAGGCTGGTACGCCATTTTTATCAACCTTTACCAGCCCATAACTTCACCCACTGCCCAAATCTACAAGTGTAAAGAAAACGACCCACTCCAGAACACTTAAACACTGTTAATACAGCTAATTGCTAATGCACCTTGCATTCCTGGGCCCATTTTATTGTTTGGCGTATTTTTGTAATGCCTGCAGATAACTGGCCAAATGTAAATTATACGACCGTGTCAAGCTATTTCCAGCACAGCCACATTTTAGTTTAAACTTAAGATGAACTAATTCTATCAAAACACCAGGTTTTTTGTTTTCAGCCCCTCAGAGCCAAAGAGCAAGGGCAGAATTGTATACCAATGTTTGCAGTCATACAGGGAGAAAAGGCTACCAACTTTGCCGCAGAAAGCACTCAATAGTCCACAGTAAGTAATGCAGTGTATTGAGTAAGGGGTGTGATTTTAATTTTTTCTCAATTGGAACCTCTTACTCTCACATCTGGTCTGTCCACCTGTCAGTTAAAGTGAAAAACAAGTCCAAGCAAGTTCTCAGGGTGTTGTCATTCTGTGAAATGTAGGAAATCACTGAGTAGAAGAAGTAGCCAGGTTGAGGGAAAGTGGAAATCACAAAACAAGTAAAAATTTCAGTGCTCCTTCACTTTCATCTCCCGGGACGAACTGAACCGACTGAAGAGAATCCAGTCTGAGGAGAAGGAATGTGTGTGTGTGCTTGCGTGTGTGCATGAACTGATGCTTTTACACACAAGAACAATGTCCAGTTCATCTTCCCCTGAAACAGAAAGGACTATGCCATCTTTAATTTTTTTTTTGCAACAGATGAAATAGTGTAATTTTCTTTCTTTGTTTTGAGCAACTTTAAAATGCTGACGTTGTATAGAGCTTCTTGCCTTTTTTGTGTTTTCATTTCGGGACTGTCTTATGAAGAAATGTTGCAGTGACACCATCGAAATCATGACACGTGAGACATTTTATGTTTGTTTATAAAACATTGTCGCTGTCAACTGTCAACTTTTATTTTTTAAATTAGATTTTCAAGATCTCAAATAAACCAATTGCAGGGATTACTGCCACTCGTATCTTACTTATAGGCAGACAAATATTGCACAAATACTTAAGGTTATCTTTACACAAAATTTGAAATACTAGGGTTTTTTGTTTTGTTTTTGCATTCCACTTTCTTGTCTGTTTTTATGTAAATAACCAAACCGTCTGTTCACTTGTGCTGAATCTGTATAAAGACGACCTGTTGATTAAGGAGGCGAGCTTGCTTCTGGTTGGGCTAATGGACTCCAGAAACAGCTGTTTGACCGTAGCATCCCTGTCCAGTGCTGGTCCGTGTACAGTAGAGACAACAACATTGTGCAACATTTGATTCTTCCAGAGGCTCCGACGTCAAGCAGCATTGCTATGCAATGCAAAAGCCTTTCAATTGACAAGTAATACGTCATTTAAGTTATTGTGTCTTAAACCTAAATAACCATTGTTTTTATAGATTAAGAAACGACCATATAAGGATCAGATTTTTGCACTGTGGCCACCATCATTTTTAATATCGTTGAAAAATCCATTGTGTTGCCTTATTATTATTATTATTATTATTATTATTATTATCAGTGAGTTACTTTTTAATTTAACCAAAAGTCATCCAAGAGTAGGCGGTGCCTAAGAATGTTTTCAACCTATGTTTTGGCAAGGGAAGTTCTGTTGATGCTTCGGTAACATGGTTTGAGTTTTTGCTTTGTCCCATTAAAATGCTGATGCTTAAAACAGCTCCCGGTTCCACTGTTTGCATCTCCTCTTTAAAACTAGGTGGACCATTTTAGTGCAGAGAATGGAAGGTTTGACAACACTTAAGCTTGTTGTGATCGACTTCTGTTTACAGCACACTGCTGTAGAGCCAGAAGTGTCTAAGCATGTCATAGATTTGATCTAATATAGTACAATGCACTGTTAGTTGCCTATGGTTGTAGCATTGAGGAGACTGTGGATCATGTCCTTTATGGATTTTTTTTCTTTTAGTTAAATGATTTGTAGGATGATTCCAGTATGTTTATACACATTTAAATTTGACAAACAAAATCCAACACGCCACCTGACTTGTATTCCTGTTACTGCAATGCTTTATTTTATGGAGCTGTAATTTACAATCAACCAACTTTGACAAATTGGTAACCTGGTACTTAATAAATAGAAAATGGAGACAAATGTTGTAGGACCGTAATTTTAGTTGGAGCTGAAATGATCGACGGCAGCTTTAATGAAGCAAAAATGACAAAAACAAATCACTGGTTTCAGCATCTCCATTGTGAGGCTAATCTGCTTTTCTCTGTGTTGTATCGCTGTAAATTGAATATTTTAAGGTTTTGGACTGTTGGTCGGACAAACATTTTAGCTTCTTTAAGAGGTTACCTTGTGCTCAGGGATCCGGGCCGGTTAGTTGTGTTGAGTTTATGAGCAGTTGTTGGGTTTCTTAACTGTCCCATTTAGGCTAAATTAAACTTACAAGACCTTTTATAGAATTAGACTAGGCCTACTTGATTAGTCCATTAGTCGATCTCCAGAAAATTAGTTGCGAACCATTAGAAAATCTGCAACCATTCTTTGATTTCAGCTTTCCCATGTGAGTATATTCCTACTGCATTTTTCTGTTTTATGTCATTGTAAACTGAATATATTTTGGGTTTCGGACTTACGGTTGAACAAAACGAGACATCTGGAGACTTCAGGGAAACGCGGTTGACATTCTCCTGAGTTTTCACACATTTTTATAGACAAAACGGATGAATTGATTCATCAAAAACATGTAAAATCGAAAAGAATTTAACCTAAACAGTGGGTGTTTGCGCATTATAATAAATAGTGAATGTGTTCTTAATTAATTGTATTTGTAAAGGCCAAAGTCAAAAGGAAACGCCTGAAAACTAACGTAAACTCAAAACGTCTGCCCGCCAATCTACATGAACTACACCTCCCATGATGCAGCGCTCCCAGGGAGGCCGCCCTCCCTCTTTCCCCCCACGTGATGGTCTCCGACCAATGGGGACTGTCGTTACAGGCGCAATGCGGTTGTCGGGATGTAAGGAGGAATGGCGACGGTCGACACGGTTTTGGACGCCCGAGTAGAGCTGAATGTGACCAAACAGAAGCTGAACACAGGTAGTTTAAACATTTGCTTTAAAAAAACACACCGTAACACCGTGTGTGCCGCCGGGTGGTGTGTCTACAGCGAGCTGGAGCGGCATTTTAACCTACATGATACATTTAAAGCATTGCAAAGCATTACTGTTACTAGTGAAGTCAAATTGTTAGCAAAACTTAAGAAAGATATGTGATTTTAAATAAAGTTGAATGCAATTTTAATTGTGTAAAAGAAAAAACAGACTGATTCTTTTTTTCTTAGTTACTTTACACGCACTGTATGATACATGGATGTCACTTTATATTACTGCCATACTGATATTATATTGTTACTGTACATACAGTACTAGTACGCATAGACTGTATGATTATACTGCACTGGTTTCTCACTGATTCAAACCTGTCTACATAATAGGATTTATAGCTATTTATAGTTATTACTACCGGTTTGGAATCAGCTGTCATATTGATGTTTTCCTTCTTAACTTCAATTATTGCTGTTTTAACAGAAATAAAAAAAAAAAAAAAAAATTGAAATAGAATAGATTTGCCACCATAATAAGACTAGTAAATGATTAAAACCTCTATATAAATAGCGGATGTCCTCACAGTGTTCCACGACAGAGGAAAATAATGTTAGAAGACCCACGGTAATTATTGAAGCACAACAGATAGGAGGTTTCTGTTATTACTCAGCTCATAGTATGATCAGCTGCTATTCCAGCAGTGCTAGCCCTACACTAACCTTCTGTTTCTATTGTAACGTTTGAAGAAGAGCTTTGCTAAAGCAACACGTTTCCTGTTACTTCCAGCTTGTTGTCGGCTGCATTATTGTGCACTTGACACTGAAACAGGAACCCGTTCCTATTTAAATCTTCACCTATTTTGAGGTTAAGCTTACAGTTTATTTTACCAAGGACTGCTGATTTCTTTTCTCTGACTTCTTATTCTTAGTCTGGTCGAGCCATTGTACAGCGTTTTGTTCTCCATGTACTAAACAAACCCTTGATACAAAATAACTATTTGTAAAGAGGGCTTTCTACAACCTAAAAGCACCAAAGACCATTCAGACATATGGAGTCCTTTCAGACATCTGACTGGACTCAATCAAACTTTTGTGGCAGGAGATTGCAAACTTTTGAACGGTAGTGTAGGTACATTTTTCCTGTTATCGCCAAAGAAATGTATTGTTTCTTTCCCCTCTTTTCCCAGGTTTCAATCCCTTCACCTCCAACTAAACCGTTAGCGATAGAGAATCCACAAATGGAAACTGAAGTAACAGTGACCGCCTCATCGAGCGCCGTCTCATCCTCCGCTCCGCACGCTTTGACCGCCCAGGCCAATCTGGCAGCAAAGCAGCGAGACAGCAGAAAGACCACATCCTCAACTCCCGCCTTCCTCTCCAACCTGGGGAGGGCCACCCTGCGGGGGATCCGCAAGTGTCCGCAGTGTGGCGTCTACAACGGCACCCGTGGGCTCAGCTGCAAGAACAAAGCCTGTGGGATTTCCCTCAGAAATGCCTCCGCGGCGGCGGGCAGGAACAGCAGGAAATGTGCGGTGGAGGTGGTGAAGGTGATCATAGACAGCGAGGAGAGAGCGGGGAAAGAGCGTGAGGGTGCAGGAGACCTGGGCGGCGGCTCAGGTGGGGGAGTGCAGGTGTTTTCGGTGTGTCATCGAGGACGAGGAGCCACAGCTACGCAGTTGGGCTTTGTCGAGCTCGTCCCCACTGATACGGCCATAGCGACGGGTGACGGCGCCACGCTGCTTACCCGCATCAACCTGGGCCGCTGCTTTTTGCCGTCGTGCAGGCAGGGTCAAAGGTCAAATCCGGGCGAGACGGAATCAGCAGAGGCCGGCTCAAAACAGTCCTCAGACAGCCTCTGCGTCCACATCAAGCAAGCCATAGAGTGCCAGAGCCGCGCGACGCCGCTGACATTAAAAAGCTCTGTCCTGGAGGGTCTGCAGGCCTCCATTCAAGCCAGGGAGGAGCTGTGGAGGCTGGCCACAGAGTCTCCGGGGCCCCTGGTGCAGCGCGTCGCAAAAGACCGCATGGTGGTGAAGTGCCACACGTGTTCCCAGCATCCTCTGGGGCTGCTGCATCTCACTGTGGGTGCAGGCGGACTGTCTGGGATTTCGAAGAGCGAGAGAAGGGGCCGAGAGCAGCAGCAGCAGCAGCAGCAGCAGCAGCAGCAGGCCGTCTTTCACTGCGCCTGTCAGGTCAGCAGCAGCAGAAGAAGTAAACCTGGTGTCGATGGAGCCGGTGGATCCACCAACTCTCACCCCCCACCTCCCAGCGCTGTCACGTCACAACCCTGCCTGCACTTCTACGCCTGTGTGTGCGCCTTTGCAAGCGATGAGAAACTGGCGTCAGAGTTCGCTGCTTTCATCAGCTACACCCCCAGTGGTACAGTAACTGAGCCTGTTGGTTTCTGTCAGTTTCAACCGGTTTGAAAGGAATGGTTCACGTTTTGGTAAAACGCGCTTATTTGATTTCTTGCCGAGAGGATAAGGGTCTCCACTGCCTTTCCTGACGATGTCACGGTGATGACCGGACTCAAGGAAGTCACTGTTCCCAGCCAAGAGATTTACCAGAACCTCAGCTCGTCGTCTTCGTTTTTTGCAATCTATTTTTTTATTGAAAAAAAAAAAGAAGAAAGAACATTTTCACAGTTTTCTCTCTCCCTCTAAAGAAACCACCTTCCCACCTAGACCACTTTCTGACAAATCATAAAACTGGGACACGCACTCAGTCGCCAGTTTATTAGGAACACCTATCTAAAACTAATATAACATTACTGCAATAAATCCTCCCTTTATGAGGGTTATACGGTTCTGTTTTAGAGAGGTGCTTCTGTTATTTTTTGCCCTCATTAATATAAACAGGGTGGACAACATAATAGAAACAGTTTAACACAACACAGTTTAACAGCACCACAAACAGCAGCCTCCAAAATGATCATGAACACACCTCTAAAACATTATAACCTTCATGAAGGGAGGATTTATTGCACGACTCTTTTATTAGACTGCTCTAGTTTTAGCTAGGTGTACCTAATAAACTGGCCACTGAATGTATTTATAATTTACATCTAATCCACCCTCACAGGCCTCCTGTCCTGATTTTAACATCAGGTCCCAAATATTAATCCACAAACATGAAAAAGAAAAAAACCCGACCAAATCAAAGATGATTAACATCAGTAACTCCTACGCTAATATTTTTCCGAGAAAGACTCCAGAAGTCAAACTTTTAACTGTTTCCCTCGGTTTCCAGTCTTCACCCTAAGCTCAGCTGAGCTAATTGTCCGGTGGATCCACTCTCAGCAAGAAAGACAAAGAAAATAAGCATATTTCCCAAAATGTCAAACTTTTCCTTTGATGTGCTATTTGATTTAATAAGACCTGCTGCTTCTAATCCCTTTCTCCGTGTTCTTCCTTTCAGGTGTCCAGCATAACGCTCCCAGTAGACTAATGAGTCCCAGTGAGAAGCCTCTGCAACAGGCCGGACCCGTCAGCTCTCATCATAAAACAAAGAAACTTCGCCTGGATGACTCTCTCTCTGGTGGTTTCATCATAATACCTCCTGAAGTATTTATCATTCATGCAGGATGATTCTCCAAAGCATGTTTGTCTGAATCTTCCACTGTCCTCCCTTCTCTGTCTCTCTGTCTATCTTTCTCAACCTGTTGTTCTTTAATTTCCTGCCTCCGTGTAGCCCCCTCAGTGGCCTCTGTCTCTGGGGTGGGGAAGGAGGGAGTGTCAGCCTCCGGCCTGACGAAGGCTGGTCAGAGGAAAGCCCCCTGTGCTGGTGGGCTGAAGGCTCCAGGTGCTGCCTGTCTGCCCTCCCCTCCCTGCCTTTTCATCTTTCTGCTGCCTAAATCTGTCTGTTAAAGAGCCTTACATCGTCTTAGACATCTGTCTCTATCTTTATCATCCCTCTGTCTAATCCCGCAGCACTAATCCTGAAAAGAACAGGGCCGCACTGTAGTGGACACAGAGCGTAGTTTAACATTTAATTGGAAAACCTTTCCAGGCTTCTTTAATTGAAGTTGACAGGCAAAAGATTAGCAGACTTGAAAGACTAAATAACTGGTTGCTGGGTGGTCCACTTAGAAAGAAAGAAGATAATGAATGAGTGTTTGTTGTGTTACTTGATCTTCTAATTTGTGTGTTTTTATGTCTCAGGGAGTACGCAGGCTGTGGATGAGCGCACAGTGGCGATGGGCTTCCAGCAGTGGCTGGCCAGCGTCACCGAGAGGATCCACCAGGCGATGCACTACCAGTTTGATGGTAAACCCGCAGCTTGTTCTCTTTGGCAGCATATCCGAAGTTGACGTAGTGGAAGAATCCTTTAGTAATGGTTTTAATAACTTCTGTAACATGATATTAATCAAAGGAATAAGGCATACTTTGTAGGACATAATGCCTTCAATACTAGGAGTAGGATTTCCTAAATCAGTAGTAATAACTTTCATTAATCAAATATTCTTCTACTTCAATATTCTTTAAACTCTGGAGGAATAATGCTTTACAGCTCCATATTGAGACGAATTTATGGGTGGCCATAAGATAGTGTTCTGGTGGGGCAACCTCTAGCTCACCTGGTAGAGTGCGTGCCCCATGCTGGCTAAGTCCTTGCCAGCGGCCTGGATTCGAATCCGACCCAAGGCCCTTAGCAGCATGTCAACCCCCCCTCTCTCCCCCATTTCCTGTCTCTCTTCAGCTGTTCTAAATAAAGGAAAAAGCCCTAAAAATATCTTTAAAAAAGATTGTGTTCTGGCCGTATGATGCTACAAACTGATTTGGTTCCCTAGCTGGGAGGCTAGCTGTTTTTCCCTGTTTCCAGTCTTTATGCTAAGCTACGCTCACTACCATACAGACATGGGATTGGCATCGATCTTCTTATCTAAGTCTTGTATAGAAAAAAGAATACGCATATTTCCCAACGTGTCAAACCATTCCTTTAATAAATGAGAGAGAAAAATAATTATTTCTTACAATCTGGCAACCCATAAGTCTTACTTATGGCTTACATGCTGATATACAAAGCATTATTAACTGTTTTCTTTTTTTTTTTTGCACCTAAACCTGTAAGTGTCTGCAGGATGACTGGCCTTGGTCGCTTGTTGCATACAGTCATATGTTGTTGGTGTTGTTCCATCAGGGAAACCACAACCTCTGGTGTACCACATCCCCCAGGAGTTCTTCAACGCCCTGCAGCAGCGTCTGTCGCTGGGCTCCAAGAAGAGGAGGCTGCCCAACTTCACCACAGGTGGAACAACATCATTCACTACATGATATTAATGATGTCATTAGACCTCATCAATAACCTAATTCTTATCACACTTGTGTGCCTGGAAATCTGGAGCTCCAAGTGTTTGTGCTGCGACACAGCCAGTTATCTCACGGAAAGTAACTAAGTACATTTACTCAAGTACTGTACTTAAATACTATTTTTAGGAATTTGAATATTTCCATTTTAGGCTGCTAGGCTTCTACTCCACTACATTTCGTAGGGCCAGAATTGCACGTTTTTTAAAGATTTTTTTGGGGGGCTTTTCCCTTTATTACATAGTGACAGTGGATAGACAGGGAAGGTAGGAGAGAGATGGGGGATGACACGCAGCAAAGGGCCGCAGGTCGGATTCAAACCCGGGCCGCTGCAAAGGACTCAGCCTACATGGGGCGCACGCTCGTACTGGGTGAGCCAGAGGCCGCCCCACAGTATTGCACTTTTAACTTCATTACATTTACGGTATTAGAAAACATTAGTTACTATTTACTTTGTAGAGTTTATCAATAGAAAGTATAATCAACAAATAAATCATAATGTATTATTAAAATATTAAACTACCCAGCAGTATATAAATAAATATAGTCTCTCTCTCTCTCGCTCTCTCTGTGTCTGTTTGTTTGGACGTCAGCGTTTGTGAGGAATGATGGCCTTCCTCTCGGCTCTTTCTCCAAGTACACCTGGCACATCACCAATCTCATGCAGGTCAAACGCATCTTCGACACCTCGGAGGTAAAAACGCGTCCATTTTCCGTGTTTGTGCCCCTGGCTTTTACGGTTTCAGGTTGATCTTTTGAGTGAAACCTCTCTGAACATTGTTCTCGTACAGTCAAGCTGCTAGAAAGCAGAGAAGATATGAGTTGATAAAAGTGTTCATACATTCAAACTTCGACCATTCTTACCTCTGTACCCCCCCACCTCGCTGTCTGTCCACCAGTTGCCTCTGGAGCTCTCTCAGAGTTTTGTAAAGAACGCCGACGGCTCCTATTCGCGGTTTCGCTGCCCTGAGCCTCCGCCTGAACAAGAACTACCAGACGGATACAGGACGGATCGGCCGCAGGCCATACGACCGATGGAGCTCCGCACTTTCCTCAAAGTCGGTGAGTGACTTGTTATCAGCCGCGATGTAGCACCAAGGAGTCCGCTGTATATTCACACTGTTGTATATCTGTGCAGGACCAGCAGATCAGAAGGAGGTCAGTCCGTTTGTGATCGAGTGGATCCCAGATGTTCTCCCTCGCTGTCAGATGGGAGAGCTCCGGATCAGCTTTGAATTTGGCCACGAGCAGAGTGGTCAGCCGGAGAACTGTGAGAAAACGAGCGCGGCAGAGAAAGGCGGTCGTAACAAGTCGGACTTAACCCAATCCAAACACAAAAAGGCTGTTGACATACTCCAGATGGTTGTCTAAGAGTAACCTGTGTCAACACCTGCAACAATGCGTTTTGTCATGACAGATATGGATGGATATAACTCCTATTTACATGTACAGTATGTGACTTACCTCATATATCCATGTTATATTATGCAACGTATGGATTATCAATTGCCATGTCATTTACACAGTACAGTATTGATAACAGTATTTTTAGACATTCCAGTCTGTAGTGGAGCACTCGTCATAATGCATTTTCCTTAAAATATGTATAATGTCCAACTCACAAATAACAACAAAAAAGGAAGTATATTTTAAAGAAAAATATCTATTTTTTTAAACACATGACCTATACACTTTTTTAACTAAAGACGGAGCATACAACCTGAAAGAATGTAAAGAAACAACAAGCATTTAAAACAAAATAAGAACTTTTTGTTTGTTTTTATCAATTGGTGACACATTGTCACGCAAGACACATTAACTTTATCCTGTTACCTAACTATTCCTAAAGGTGTAAAGACCTGTGTTTAAAAACTCTCAGAAAGATTTTTGTTTGGCAATGTAAGCATTAAGAAAATAAAACACATTTAATGGATAAAATGTCTTTTTATTGTCAAGTGTAAAGATGAGTAGCCCTCTTATAGATAGATGAATGGATTTTCTTCTGAGGATGACTTATTTATTTTGGGAGGGAGGGGGGGCTTTTCCCTTTATTACATACTGACAGTGGATAGACAGGAAAGGTGGGAGAGAGAGATGGGGGATGACACGCAGCAAAGGGCAGCAGGTCGGATTCGAACCCTGCGCTGCTGCAAAGGACTCCTCCTACATGGGGTGAACGTGCTTACTGAGTGAGCCAGAGGCCGCCCGACATTTTTGTTTTTTAGTGAAATGTCTCCACAACTATTTGATGGATCGCCATGAAATGTTCCCTTTCAGAATGAATTAATGTTTAGCTTCATCTGTAATTTGTTTGTAGTGCTAATTAGCAAATGTAAGAAGATAGTGAACATGGTAAACATTATACCTGCTGGCCTCAGAATAAATTGTATTATAATTCTGTATTAATGCATGCCCATAGACTGTATAAAGTGCATGACATGATAAAATTGTTTAAAAGGTGTTTTAATTGTGCTTAATGCTCATTGGCTGTTGCCCCGCTGCAGTTTAATTGGCCGTTTACCAAACTGGTGACCTCATTGGCTCGTAGTTGGCAGCCGTTAGTATTTTAGAAGATAGATGTGGTCAGTCACCATGAAGGATGTGGATTATCTAATACAGGACACTAGCTAGCTAAAGTCTTACTTAAAAAAAAAGAACAGATGAAACCCCTCGCTGCGAAATCATGTTATAAAACAAACCTCTGCTATCAATAATCAGATATAACGCAGAGTGGTTCTACAGGACAAAATGGCTAAATGTCACCTGCTAGCTTGTCAGATAAGACGTTTTTTCCCGCTTCCCGCCGTGTGTAACGTTAATTCACCGGAGGGGATTGTTCTTGGTCAAGAACAGGCTTTCAGGATCTCAAGCATCTTTCTGAGAGGTTTACCTAAACATGAAAGCTGCAGGACAACATCTAAAATTGGATTTAGCTAGCCCAGGTTGACAGCGCGCATACTAACATGGAATTGAGCTGCCAGCTGTGGAGAACAGGTATGTGCCCAGCAGCCACATTATCACCTGTGTTAAAGTGTGTGAAATGGGTCATTATGTCGAATTTTAAAATTGTGTAATTTTCTGGTTTTGTTTATATTCTAAGTAGTTGTTGCCCCACCATTTTATTTCCACCTAAAATCGCCACAGTAACGTAACCAACTAAACATCAGCATGTTAGCTGACGTTAGCATTTAGCTAGCTCCTCAAAGCAGTGCTGCATGCACGTGCACCTCAGATAGTCACGTTTCCAAGTAGGGAAGTCGACTTCGGAGTGTCCCTGATCTTTTAATGTTAGTATAATGTGGAAACAACATGGACGCTACAAAGATGTGTTGTATTTTATTGCTCAGTTTAAACAACCGTTTATTTCCAGTTTGAAGCTTTCTGGAGTGACCTTAATGGTTCCTGCCTGTTTCCTGAGCTGACTGGAGATGTAAATGTCCTGAATTGCCATCAGTATATTGCGACTTCAGGACCTGCTCCACATAAGACATGTGTGTTGTTAGTGCTGAATGTTGATGGCACTTTTTGTGGAAAAGAAGTTGTTCTGTATTACCAACTTCCATTAGTTAATACCCACATGTTCACCAGCAGATGGAGACATAAGCCTGCTCTTTTCCCAACAGGAAACTGGATTAATGCTTTTCAAGGAAACACAAGCAGAGAAGGCGGAATACATGAAAGGACTATTCAAACAGCCTTACTTTGTGAAAATCAGTGTAACCAGTGTCTCGTTGTACTCTGTTTCTGTGTCAGAAAATGAACAAATATAGAAGAAAATTCAGTGTTTAACTGCATTTCCTAATTTGGCTGGAACTGGCTTCTTCCCTTCTGGGCATCACAAAGCAGGAATTACACACTTGCTGTGAGATATATCACTGGAAACATCACAGATGCTTCCAAAATGTGTCCAAATGTTCATGAATTAATTAAGATTACAAGTTAATACCATGAGAACATCATGCCAAATTATATGCACTCCTCAGAATAGCAGCTTGCACACTGTGTATCTACATCAGGGGTGTAGGCGTATAAGAACACTGCCAGCCCCCTGGCCTCGTTCCTCCCTCACAGGCCCCCAGGACATTAGTGTTGAGTACAGCCTCTGCCTGCACAGGGGGCCCGGCTGCCAGACAGCTCTGAGCCGCACATTTAGCTGTTTATGTATTCTGTCAGTCACAGAGACGCATCCATCCTCTCCTGGAAGGAATAGCAAGCCCACTGTGACAGAGAGACTTCCTCCATCGCCTGAAAGATGTGTTACAGACAGAGACAGAAAGGGCCTGAGAGAGGAGTGGGGGAGATGGGAGGGGGGGCTGTGAGTAAGAGAGAAGGAAAAAAATTCTGGACAACAGAAAGTAGGGCTTTTATGGAAAAAGTCATCATCACAATTATTTAGGTCAAAATTAAAATTCTGATTATTTAACACGATTACTCATCTGACTTTTGGAAAGATGTTTAACAAACCGTTAAACAAATCAACAGTAAAAACCACCTTGAACTATAAAATGTCCCTTAATACTTTTCCTGTTGAACTTATTGAATTCCCCTTCAGAGCACAAGACAAAATGGGAGTCTACTTACAAAATGTATTGTGCAAAATAATCGTTTTTTCTACATCGTTTACATTGTTTTTGTGATCGTTAGGAGCCAAAATCGCTATCAAAATTTGTTTCTCTCTATTTTCGCTCTACTGTTTAGTTTACTCCTTGATGGCATTTTGTTCACCGTTGTGTGTAGTGCTAGCTAGCTTGCTAACAGTTAGTGGTGCTACAGGAAAAGTCAGTAGGCTTCATCATCATATTCATCAGCAGTCCATTGGATATTTGCTGCGAAATGTCAGTCCAAACCAAAGTGGACCTTGCCCTCTCTATAGCCATCATGGCTAAAGCGAGTTTGGTAAAGAGAGGAAAAAAAGGAGAAAGGAGCAATTCTCGCAACCACATGTCAGGTGGAATGTGACAAAGTTCATGGCCAAGTCAGCAATGTCTGTCTTATTGTATGATTGAGTGAGTGGAAGCAGCCAAAATACGGCTGACCGTAACTGCATGTCTGTCAACACCAGGCAACAGACAGGCACTGAGCCGACAGCTCTCTTCTAGCTCTGTCAGTCCACATTATCTACGCACACATGTTTTCCAAAAGCATATAAATTGCATTTACTGACACACAGGTTGTGATCTAACTGTACCTTTTTCCTGTCTTTTGTAATAGCATATTTGGGGTTGAGAGCAGGTTACATCATTTGGAAACAACCCATCACAGATGTTTAATTTCAGTGATTGATCACCTCTCATTAATCAGAACTAGTCTTTGTTCATTAATCTACATGTTGCACATTGCTTTCATTATCCTCTAATGTCATTGGTTTTAGGATAATGTACATTGCTGTTGTTGTGCACATTAATGTTATTAGACTGTCAGTCAGTGAATTAGATACTTTTAAAGATTTGAACGTTTGTTTCTCTCTGCTGTTGTTGTTTTTCATATAGAACTGGGTAGGCCTGTCACGATAGTCAATAAATCAATTAATCGCACGATAAAAAAAATGAGCTCGATAATTTTTCCGGCCGCGATAATTTCCATTTGCATGCTTGTTTGTTTTTCTCGTCTCTCTCTACCAAAGAGACTGGAGGACCACTCGGTTCCTTAGCGTAACGAGGAGTGAACCCTCTTGTCAGTCGCATGGTCTTTGTGGGGGCGGGACTCCTGGCGGAGAGAGAGACAGAGACAGAAAACGCTAGTTGAGAGTTGGGGCAGGGTTTTCCGCAGCACTTTGCAGTTAAGGCGCCGTCAAAAAACTAAAAAGTATATGAGCAATATCAACCGTGTTACTCGGCGTCCCGTTTTTCTCCCTTTCATTCCAAAGCACACAGCTGACAACCTGCAGGTGGAGGCGGTGGAGACAGGCTCGGACATACAAGCGGTTTCAGGAAAGTGGCTGCATGTGTCCGACAATGATCAGAGCATTAACGGTACAAGCCTACAGCTGTCCACGGACACTGTGTGTGTGTGTGTGTGTGTGTGTGTGTGTGTGTGTGTGTGTGTGTGTGTGTGTGTGTGTGTGTGTGTGTGTGTGTGTGTGTGTGTGTGTGTGTGTGTGTGTGTGTGTGTGTGTGTGTGTGTGTGTGTGTGTGTGTGTGTGTGTGTGTGTGTGTGTGCGGGCGGGCGAAGCTCAGACCTGCAGAGGTGCAGAAGCCGCACCTTCGCCAAAATGAAGACTGAAAAACAGAACTATTTTGGCACAGACATTTACTCGCCTTGTGGCAGATAGCCAGATAGATAGATAGATAGATAGATTAAATGTATTAATTATATATTATTTAAATTTAATATTTAGTGTTAAATAATTGTAAAATGTAGTACAGAGTCTGTAGTCTATCGCACAAACACTCGAGGAATGCAGCAAACTTTTGACAGCCAGCAGGCTATGAATTGCCTGGGAGAACATGCGTGTCACAAACGGCAATTCCACAACTGTACATCAGCATGAAAGACGACATACTAAAGGAGATCAAAGACATATTGTGGATATTTAAAATGTCTTCCAGTTCCAGTGTTAAATATTCTTTAGAAATAAAAGTGTATTGATCTTTGAAAAAGTGTACCTGCATTATTATGCCATTATCATTAGATGCAAATTGGTCTCTCAACGACGATATTATCGTTTATCGCAATAATTTCTGGGACAATTTATCGTCCAGCAAAATTTGTTATTGTGACAGGCCTAGAACTGGGCTGGTTAAAGTTAACTTAACCCAAGATCTTCTATACTAAAGAGCGCATTTCATGCAGGGCCAATGGTATGAAACGGTACACACTTCCTGTCTCCTAAAGAGGCGTGGCCTCGTTTGAACGTGTAGTGAACGTCGTATGGATGGATGAAAAGTTATATTTAAATGATTCATTAATATGTTCTTTTGCTAACGTTAGATATTTACACAGCTAAAAGACATATTAAGCATCACGGAAATTAGTTTTGTTACGGTGTTCACGACGTTAGCTGACGTTAGCTTCTCTGTTTTGCTAGATCTCGCGAGAGTTTGTTCCTGAGACAGAAACAAGTCTGAAACAACGTTAATTTTCTCCTGATGTGTCCGTCTGAAAAATGCCATTTTAGTGTCAAAATGTTCTGGAGATATGTGGCTTTTGAAAAATGGGTCCAATATCTACTTTGGTGACTATGGGGCGAAAGAATCGCTCAGAATCTGTGTTCACGTTCACTCTCCTGTTGGAATCAATACACTCAGGACCTGCCGCTAGTCTCCTAAAGAGGTGTGGCTGTGGTGGAGCCCACGTGACAAAGATACAGGAAACTGCTCTGAGTTGGGGCGCCCTCGTTTCTAAACTGTCTATGACTTAACTGATGTTATAGACGTCCACTAAAACAAGCGCTAAAGTTAGCTAATGTCAGCTAACGTTAGGCTCTGACCGACAACAGCAGAGAGAAACCGAATTACTCTCGGTTTGTGAGCTCCAGTTGAAGTCGTGAAAGCCGTTGCTGTAGATGTTATGTACGGTAAAGCCGTGCACGGAGATGAGGCGCTCTGTTTTTCTGTGCTAGTCGGCGTTCTTCTTCTTCTCCAGCATTTAGTGGCGGACTAGAACACATGTCGGCGTATACTGACCCCGTCAGGTCTGGATAAAGCGCGTCCCTCGGTACCTACGGTACTGTAGAGAAACGAGTACCGTCACGTTTTCAGAATTTTGGTTTCGAAGTACCAGTTCTCATGACATCATGCTATCAAGCTAATAATAACAATGTTAACATGCTGATGTTTGAGAGCTGTAATGTTTACCACATCCACCATGTTAGTTAACGCGTTAGCATGCTAACATCTGCAAATTAACGCTAAACACAAAGTACAGCTGAGGTCGATGGGAATTTCATTAGTTTTGCAGGTTTTTGGTCATAAATCAATGGCGACACGCTAGATTAAAAGCCAGGGGATCACCAAAATCATTAGGATTCATCCTCTGGGGATTACGAATGTCTGTACCAAAATTCATGGCAATCCATCAAACGATTGAGATGTTTCAGTCTGGACTAAAGTGGTGGATCGACCAACATTTCCATCTCTAGAGCCAAGCTCCTGGCACAGCTAAAAACCATTCAGGTATTGATTTTGTATTGCATGCCAAAGAACATTAAGGTAAAGACCAATAAAGTGCAAACATATCAATTGTAGCCTGTCTCTTTGTCATACAAAATAAGCTTATGTCATTGTCTCTTTCTTGATGCACATCTGTGTTACAAAGGAAACACGTTCTTATGCAAAACACTGTTTTTAAATGTTGTCCATATACAAATAAACTCAATGAGGACATCCATTAATTGGCTGTGCACACCATCATCATTGAAAAAAAAGCTAAATTTCTTCTGTTTGTTTGCTTGGTGGATTTCTACTCAAACATCGAAACAATGTAATTTTAGCAAAAAAATGTCTCAATTATAAATGTAGACGCTACTCTAAAATCCTCGAAGGTACAAATCTATTCTTTCTTTTACTTTGTTAGTTTGTTGTTGCAGCGTCTTGAGGGATAGTCCCTCATCTCTCATGTCAACTGTGTAATAATAATAATAATAATGTCAGAAAGGTTACTACAGTCTGCACGCAACGAGTAGATACCGTGCTACCGAGCAGAAACTAAAACATTAAAAGGAGGAAAACCTTGAGGAAACACAGATCATCAGTAACAGAGGTCAGCGTTTTCTGAGCCAAATGAACAAGGCAAAACAAATGATCTGCGCCTGCCTGGCAGTCACACATATTAGATATGCATACTCAGTGCACCTGCACTCAACAACACACACGCTAATCTAATGTGGTGCCCTTCGGTGTCAGACAAGGGGGAAGTAGACCTGCCAACAAGTAATCTACCTGCCAACTGGAAGAGGTAGAGGCAGAATGACAGGACTTGTCAACACATCCGTGATGACTGACGACAAACTTGCAACATTTCTACATCCTCGATACAAACTCCACTCACCCTACCTCAACAGAAAGTCATTAGCTCATGGCTGAGGCAGGACCAGACAGGGAAAGTGATCGGGAGAGGAGGCCATAATGAGCCGACGGACCCTTTACCTAACGACCTCTGAACCCTGCCTGTCAATCCTCCAGTCAACCATCCAAATCCAAAGTCAATCCCCTGGCAATCCATATCTCAATTCCCCAATCTGTCTCCCATGATTGCCACTGGCCGCACAACAACCCATATTGATAACCACATATTAGGAGGGTTAAATCATCCCTGAATGATGGATGACTTTGTGGAGTGACTCGATTTGGCCTTGCATTGTCAGTATCTCGTGTATTAGACCCTCAACCAAGTAAAGGTGTTAAGTACATGTCCCAGGGAGTTTTTAACACAGAATTAGTAGATTTTAGCAGAGTAGCTTCTCACTGGTGACTGAGACCACACTTGTCAGCTCAGCCTTGATAACTTCCTAGTTGAAAGCTTACTGAAAGTCTTAAAGCCACAGAAACAATCATGATGCGACTTTGTTTTGAATAATTGGTTGCTGATCCATTAACCTTATTAACAGTGCTTGTATAGGCCTAGTCTTCTACTGGATTGAATGTGATGGCTTGAACCAGCAACTGACTGAACTTACTTCTGATCTGAAGATGTCAAGATCCAACATGGCATCATGACTTTGCGTAAACGTACACGCCACTTTCCTAAAGCCCAATGGTGTGTTATCTGTACGCATTTTGAGCTATCTACATGCATGTCTACGACGCTATACATACACACCACATGGCGTAGCTACGTGGCGTTTTACCGCGAGAATGTGCCATGCTATCGCAAAAAATTGGGTTGGGTGACCAACGTCACACGCTTAGGAAAACAATAAATGGTTGGGTTTAGGAAAGAAACATTGGGGAAGGCTTAAAAAATAGAAAAACGGTTGATAAATGCCACACGCAGGGCTGGAAAAATGAACATCACCAACACCTAAAACTCAAGTCAGTTTTATTTATATAGCCCAATATCACAAATCTTTAATCTGTAATATTTACATGCTAATATTCACAACAGTAGTACTTAGTCTAGCTATCCTTAGAAACCATTTTGCAACATATAAACTGCTTTTCTCATACATGCATCACCATTGCACTTTCTCCCTTCTGACTTCCTCCTGATTGTTGAGCTGAGCGGGAGTCATCATCAGATCTATCAGTGCAGAGTCATTGCCTGAGGAAACATGGGCCAATTATGGCCATAAATAATAATGGGAGAGCGCATGTGGCATGATGACTGATGGGCCTCTCTCGCAGCTCATTTACATGGCTTTTGTGTGGCCATCAGCAGCTTGGCTCTAATGTAGTGCTCAGAAAATGAGCCTTGCACTGAATATTGTACGATACAAGGGTGGAACAGCGGCACCGGGATGGCACTAAACGCCACAAACATGGATCTGAAACGAGGCAGGAAAAGGAGGTTTAGGAATTGGATATATTTGCAAGAAGATTGAGGTTTATTGTCCCTCTACGTGTTGCCATACATAGACACAGACTTCCTGTCTTGTGCCTTGTCTGTACTTGTCTGTGTTAGAGAAAGAGAAATCTATCCATCAGCATCAATTACCGCGACACAGAGGGAGATTGATTGTGTCTGTGTGGTCAAGTAACAAACCAACCACCTCCCGCACTCGAACACTCACTCTGCAGATAACTTACATGTACCTGTCAGACACCTGCCCACCTACCCCGTCTTCTTTAATGCCATCCATGTCATTTTATAATGAGCTAAGTGAAAAATGATATAGTTAGTTCACAGCAGAGATTGGTGGTCCGTTTTTAATTTCTCAAGGTAGGTGTCAACGGCATTCAGGGAATCCTTAATCTGTCCTTTAGGTCGGTGGCAGCCTCGAGCCAGAGAACAAAAGGCTGCAGCATGCTGACGTGTGTCCCGCGAGCTGATAAGCCTGGTTGTTAATGGTGTTAGGGTAGATTTCATTACCCCCTCCAGACTGCTCTCATTAAATAAACATCCTCCTGTCACATCCCTCACCCTGCGAGAAGAGGAGTAGCCGAGGCAGGAGGGGTGAAGAGGAGAGGAGGTATGAGTCAGATAGACAATAAAGTGAAATGTTAATGAAAAACGTGTCACTCAAAGTCAAATCATTTGCAAAATTTCAGTTGATGCTCTTGCAGAATAGCTCGCAGGGCTGTTTTGCTAGCAGCGTAGCTGTAGGGATGGAAGTGTCAGTCTGCCGTTCCACTACTTTGGTCCAGACTGAAATATCTCAACAAATATGAATATGGATTTACATGAAATTCGGTGCAAACACGCATGCTCCCCAGAGTGTAAATTGGTGTAAGGTGATCCCCCTGGCCTTTCCTCTAGCGCCACCAAGAGGGTCATATGTTTTGTTTTTACTGAAACATCTTGACAACTATTGGATGGATAGTCAAGGAATATGATACAGATATTAAAGGTCCTTTTAAGGATAGATGTAGAGAGGAGAGTTTACAGACAAGGCGATGGCGGAGGGAGGTTTTAATGTCGCAGCGAAAAGCAGAAGCTCCTATATGGCAGTATTTCAGATTTCAACCCAAATCTAAAAGGGAACTCTGGGGGCTCGGCAGCAGAAGCTAGACCAAAGAGGCCAGAGATCAAAGTAAGTGCTCTGCAGATATTAAGCGTCATCGACAAATACGACCAATATCTTTTCGTAAATGTCCAACAACACCGGTGTTGTCGCTAGTTTATTAAAGGGCCGCTACACAGTTTTGGCCATTTCTTCGCTGTTTTCTCTCGCTTTTTGCTGGCAGGTTTCTCTATAGAGCTCCCCCTACAGCTTCGGAATAGATATTTGGCAGCTCCTATGTTTACTTGTGTCTGACTCCTCACTCGGTCAGTCTGCCGTTTCCTCTTTCTCTGTTCCTCCGACAATGCTTTCCTAGCTTTCTGCTTCTTTTTTGCCGGCTCAGCCATGACGATAGTGTCAAAAACTCCATCGCTACCAGCCGGTTCCTGGATGGGGGCGTGTATGTGTGCAGCGCAACTCGGTCTCACGCCAGGTCGTGAAATAGTCACGTTATTTTGATTTATTGATACGTTTACAGGTCACGATTTTGACGTTTATTTCGTGTACATGTCACGAATTTTGAACGTGTACAGGTCACCATTTCCGAACCTGCTCTGGGGGACGCGACAACGGGGAAACGAGGCGCCACACGCCGGCCACAACAACAGGACGGACCGCCACATGTGGGACACGATCCCCGGGCGCATCCCCCAGGCGTGTTGTTTGACTCATCCACCACCCCGACCAACCTCCCTGCACGGACTTTCGCCTTATCAATACTACTCGCTACCGTCACCGTTCTGTGATCACGAAATCTGCTTCCCATTGAAATACATTGCTTTAAAATTCGTAATCACCACACGAAAAAAACATTATTATCGTGTCCTGTCCACGACTCAATAGATTCAATAACGTGACCATATCACGAACTGCCATGAGACCAGGCTGTGCAGCGCCGTGAAGCAATTCGTTACATCGTGAGACCTGAGATCGCGATACTTCCTGACGCTGAGGCGTTGCAAGGGTGGTTTTTCCGCTCACAGGCGCTAGGGCAGGGGCGTCAAACTCATTTTCACTAAGGGCCACACTGGAAAAAAAGAATTACATTAAGGGCCAGACATGTACATTTATTGACATGCTTTTATTTAATCGAACAACATCAAACATCTGTATTATTGCATGTCTCATATAGTCTTCTCACTTACAGCTTGGTCGACATAAAGCCCCAAAAAATTTAACTTAGCCATCAAAGAAAAAAGCGCCACAAAAATATCAGGAAAAAAACGTCAAAAAATGTGACAAAAACATCTGAAAAAGTGGCAAAAATGCTGAAAAAAATGACAAAAACTTCAGATAAAGCAACAAAAACTAGTTGGGTCAAAATGTATTATGAACCTAAATTAATATGCGGGCCGGATCAAAATGTGCGAGGGGCCAGATTTGGCCCGCGGGCCTTGAGTTTGAAACGAGACGGCCACCATTCAACTCGAAAAAAGTCAGAGAACCATTCCAATGACTCCGAAGCTGTTCAGTTAAGGTAAATTAAGATAAAACAAATTCATAGTTCCCCTTTAACCGTTGGGAAAAATGTCCTCACCGTGTCATCCGTCTTCCATTATCCAGCCGTCTCGTTCCCCTTTTTGCGTTAGTTTTCACTACCGTTTTCTTTGCTGCTGACCCTTCCTTACCCTCTCCTGACCTTGTGTAGACTCCCTTTTTCTTCTCTTTCCCTCCCTCTCTCCTCTACTACGCTCTGCTCTGACTAATCTATGCCATCATCCTCTCTTCATCTATCAGGGTGCTCTCATTGTTTTGGCGTCTAGTTAATTCTCGGCTCATGATTTATCAAATTCTTATTACCGCTTGCTGAAAGCCTCATTCATTGTCCTGATGTATGGTAATGATAGTCCCGGTGTGGCTGCCTGAATCGCAACAAACCCCCTCATTTATTTTCTTCTTCTTTCTTTCCCTTCTCCCTTCTTCCCTTCATGACAGCCTTTCTTTTGCAAACTGTTATCTTTTTACTTTGTCCTTGCCGTTGTCTTTGCTCATCTCCCAATAATACACTGCATCTTTGCACAAACGCACACAAATACATAAAGCCGTCTTTCTGGGAAAATGCCCTTACTGCAACCTATAATAAAATTGACAAACCCCCTTTTTAAACAGTCATGTTTGCTACATGGCAAGTTGTCAGTAAACTTAGGTAAATTAAAGCTTCTTTGGTGCATTTGTTGACAAGCAGTTATTATTTAAAAAAAGTCGTACAACAGGCTTCTTCCACAAAGTATTTGTTAGGGAATACTTTATTGTTGGTCAGTGTATTTAAACTTCTTTGTTTTATACAAGCTGTTAACTTATGAGGACGTTTTTTTTTTTTTTTTTCTTTTCAAACTGATCCACAGAGTTCTCCTAACAGGAAGACAATACGTTTTAAATTTCTGCTGCTGCGGAATATCTGACGGCAGGATTTGAAAACAGCGGTATTATATTGTCATTCATTCATTGTTCATAGGTCTAGTACTACATTTTACCAGATTTTTGATAACATTTAGATATTCTACAGACATTGGATGTTACTCACAGCAGCTGCCTATACAGCAAGATGCCAACAGTGAGTCTGCTCGGCTTTTTCCGTAGCCAACCACGGTGGCGCATTAACTCCACAGAGTAGGGCCTCAGAATTTACCACATAGTTTAATCAACACCTCTGGGATCTAATCTTAACAAAAACTGCCCATTATAAACTTTGTTGCAGAGTATTGATAACATTTAATTGTACAGGTGTTGACTATATATCTATCTATATGGAACCCCATAGTGTTTCTTATTAAATGAAGATAGTAGGCTACTCAAGGACAGTTGTGGAGAAAATGAATTACTAATACAACCTTCAAGTACAAGAAGCATGAGACAGGATATGATGTAGGGTGATTTAAATGATAGCCCAGATTTAAGCTGTGTATGCTGTCACACTTCCAAATCCCTGCAATTTATTTCAGCTTTCACCATCTGAACAATGTGCTGATGTAGTGCCAAGAAAGCCACTTATACCCCCCCATCTCAGCATTTCTCCTCACTTATTTTACCACTCTATCCTCTCCCTCCCTCCTTCATTCCTCCTCTCTTTCTCCCCTCTTCTTCAGTGGAGATGAAGGACAGGCACCGGGGTAGAGGAGGTCAAGCATTAGCACGACTATCTAATCACTACCTCTCCTCTTTTTCCTCCTCCCCTCCTCTGACAAGTCATCTGTCAATGGGCAGGCGGCTCTGGCCTCTCCATTAGGGCAGTGGCACCTGAGTGTTACTCAGTGTACGTACACACACACACACACACACACACACACACACACACACACACACACACACACACACACACACACACACACACACACACACACACACACACACACACACTTTTCCATGCGTCTCCCTGCCCAGACACCCACCCCCCTAACCCTTGTGAGGAGGGGGGAGATCAATGCCGCCAGCTCCATGCATCATTTGTCACACCGTTGCCCTCTCTTTAATGAGCTTGTCTGGCTTCAGCTCCTCCTTCTGTTTCCTCCTCACCTCTCATCCCTCGTTCAGCTGACTACTTTCATCTTTTCACTCGACTCGCCTGCATGTAGAACCACTTCCCCCCCCCCACTTGTGCTGCTGTCACAGGTCACGTCTACCCTGTTTAGATAATGAAACAGGTACTGTGCTTTATAGTGGGAGGAGATTACTACAACCACCATGTGGGCAGTGGTGGAAAGTAATTAAGTACATTTACTCAAGTACTATTTTGAGGTAATTCTACTTTACTTAAACGTACAATATGTAACTTTCTGCCACTAGGGGTCTCTCAACCAAAACAATGGACGGTAAAACTGGACTTTTGATGACGTTGGGAAGTTGCGTGGAATTATGGGAGTTTTAAGTGTTAAACACCTTCGCTGCCAGTTAGAATGCATCAGTTCACGGACGAGTTTACCCGTTCAAGTTTATTCACGTTACGTGTATTCATTCTAATAAAATAGCTGCAGTTTCCCCCAACATAATTACGTTTTTCTTGATTAGATTTTTATTTGTAGCTGACCAGTTAGCTCCTGAGCCAGCAAGCTAACAGTAGCCAGCAGCTAAAACACAAAATATTTCACATATCAGTGTCACCTTTTGGATCGTTTCAACACCGGGCGGACGGGGTTTGTTGTAACGCTAGCTAGCTACTAAACGAGGCTGAGAGACGGGTGTGGGTGGGGATTGTCGGGGAAAATTCCACGACAGCGAGCCAGGACGTTCGATGCCGGTTGTGCAGCAGCAGAACATCTCCCAGCTGCCCGGAATTATCTCCCCTTCACTTTTCAGTAATCTTAACTTCTCGTTTTGGTGCTTAACTCACCTTTTGTCGGGTTAATTTAGCTAACCGTAAAGACAGCTTAACGAGAAGAGGGGAGAAATTCGGCACATACACCGGTAGCGCTGCGGAGATGTAGCTAACTCTATGGATGGCCGCTGTTGTGACTCGGTGCCTGGTCTGATATGGTCCGTTTCCCGACGTTTAATTAAACTGCCGTTAGCGTCGTAAGCACCAGGCACTGGAGATAAGTTCTGGCCGGGGGGTTGCTGTAATAAAAGTAGCTGACTGATAGCTGACTGGGGGCTAACGATAGCTAGCTAGCTATATGTCCCGGGGCTGTTGTCAGCTGTCATCCCCGACTGAGTCTCTCTGCGCCGGGGGAGTGAGGCAGACAGACCGGGGTTTTCTAGCTGGCTAAATTAGCATTAGATTAATCGTCTATCTATACATTTAACGTTGCTAGTGAAGTTATTCGTGGGTTAGCCCAGTCCTGTTAACTGTGGTCGAAACAGTCATACTAAAGCGTGTTGAATGATGTTGTAACCTCATAATGTTACCCACAAAACAGTAGCATCAATGTTAGCTACTTGTCGATATTGAACTTTCAAAATAAATAAGGTATCTGTTGTATTACTGTGATAAAAAGTGGGATGTAATTAATCACAAAATGATGCTTTATGGCCAAAAAAAAGCAGTATTACGGTTACAAGTATTTTTTTTCTGTGACATTGCATGATTTACAATTACTCCTGAACGTATCATCTTGGTGCCAGTGTTCTGACGGAAGTTAGAGTAACTGGAGGGTGAAAGGTTATATGACGCCACTGACAGGCGACTAAAGGAAACGTGCCGTGTCTGAAAATAAAATAACAGATTTCTCTGGGTTTGACATTTGGTGGAAACATTTGGGATAGTGTAAGAACACAACTCATAAAAATATATAACATAGGTATGGTCATTTTTAGACATTTTAAAGCAGAAATGTTACATATTGTACCTTTAAGTATCCCATTGTATATTACTTTATACTTACATTTCAGAGGGAAATATTGTACTTTTTACTGCACTACATTTCTTTGATACATTTTGTTTCTTAGATTAATGATACAATATATTATTGACAAATAAAATTAAGTTACAAAATTAGCCCCACCTTTACCAGCTGCAATATAAAAGTGATATCTACATTTATCTATTGATAAATATAATCCAATAATGCATGAGTCTCGCCCTTTTGGACCTCAAAAAGGAACAGCTTCTCCTTGAACAGGACAGCACGGTTGTTGCCAACTTGGCCTTTGTTTTTGGTGTGACTTATGAATTAAAATAAATTTTGATGATTGATCATCTAATCCTTTTTATGATGTCATTTATGTTAATGGTCAATTTCAATTAGTCTAACTAAGGATAATGTAGAAAAACAAAGACTTTAAATTCGGGATGGTCCACATGAATTTCGGGACAGCTTAGATTGTATTTTTGGGACGGTTCCGGGAGGAGTTTGAAAGAAGTTAGAGTAGAGCCCTGTGGATAAACCGAGCTTGTCGTATTTATGCTTTGGTGTCATTCCAGCCCCGAATGAGTTCCAAACAGCGATTTATGAGACATATGAGGGAATCAAAGGCTGGAAATCACAGCTATAATGGATGATGTCCTGTGGATACAGATACATAAAGACCGGCAAAGCAGCGGCAGAGATGCCAAATTCTCTCACTGCAGAGGAGGGAGGCTTCAGGGGAACATTTATGCTAAAACGCTTATTAAAATGCTCTTAAAAAACGACTGTTCATAATATAACTTGTTTTCCTGGAGCCTTTTTTGATATTTACTGGTATGTTTATCTCCGCTAACACCACATCAAATGTGCATGAAGTGATGTCACGTTCATTACATTTCGAGCACAGTTTGCTTACATTTTCCAGCTACCAAATACATCAACAGTTGTCAGTTTCTTGGAAACAACGAGCGAGGGCTTCTTCCTTCTAGATTCACATAAACAATCAGATAACTGATAGTCCCCTCGAGTGGTGGGAGAAGTACTCAGATCCTTTACTTAAGTAGAAGTATTCCATAAGACCACACTGTGAAAATACTCCACTACAAGTAAAAGTCCTGCATTCAAAACCTTACCCAAGTACAAATACCTCAAATTTGTACTTAAGTATAGTAGGCTACTTGAGTAAGTGTACTTAGTTTCAATCCACCACTGGTAGACTGAACCTCCATTGTTTTGAGTAAGAGGCATGACTGTGATGCTAGTGTTTGATGATACACTTTGAGTAGATCCCAATGGATGTCATATTTACCATTTATAAAAAATAAATAAAAATAATAATTTGTGATGGGCAGCAGTGTGCGCAGAATATCAGGTAGGCATTGCACTTTAAAGAGATTGGACTTCTGGCACAAGATGTCTCTGTTTCTTTCCAGCACAAAAGGTTTACAGATGCAAATAAAGACTGTCAGAGCAGTGATGGAAAGATTTGCCACTGAAATGTAGCAACAGTACCAAACAATAAACAGGAGACAACTAGGATTGGATCCGAATATTTGAACATACGTTCGATGGGTAGGTATTCAATTTTCAATTTTGGAATTCAAATATTAGTTTTCTTTCCACAAAAAAACATGCATGCAGGCTGAAATTCACTGTGGTGTTTTGTCTGTATTAAGCCACTAACGTTAGCTAAATGTCCGCTAGCTGCTGGCTAATTTATGCAGCGCTATGTCGTCCATCTCAGCCAAGAACGCAGAATGTTGAGTTACAAGCGAGCAGTCTGATGTGTGTAGAGGTCTGTATGGTTATACTATCGCAGCCTGGTGTCGTTTTCAGGCGATTAGACAAAGGTAAAGAGAGTACGACCGTTCATGACGCTCTAGTGAGGCACTGGCTGGCTGAGAATTCATTCACAAACACCTCGTCGGCCGTCACTCGTCTGGCAGTCTGGCAAAAACGCAGTTATTTAAATTTATTTTGAATGCCTGCAGCAAAAAGCTTCAACAATTCACTGTTGATAAGTACCAAAGCTTCGAAGCTCAAAAAACAAACATCTTTTGCCTTTTTTTTTCTTCAAAGGATTTAGGCAAATCCAATCAATATTTAATAAAGCAGCACTTTACCAATTTTGCATTCCACTCCTGTAACCAGTGGGGGAATGTAACTAAGTATACTTACTCAAATGCTGTACTTAAGTAAAGTACAATTATCTAAAAAATGTACTTGGTACTTTATACTTATACTCCACTACAGCTCAGAGGGAAATATTGTACCTTTTACTCCACATTTATCTTGACCGCTTTTCACACCAAGATTTTACACAAAACGTGATCGGTTTAAAAAAATAAAATGCATTCTTATAAATTAAACATAACAGTATATTAAGTATTCAAAAGGAGCACCCTCCAAATTAAATTTTTTCCCCCAAACTTGTGGTCTTTAGCCCCAACTGACACTGACTCAGTTGACATCACTTGAGGACATCAGGTCATATGCATACACTGCAGGCCGGCTGTGCACAGAAATTCAGGGAATAATTAAGGTTGATGCTCCCCAAGGTTCCTCTTGCTGAATGCAAAGATGTCTTTTGGTGATGTACTTCTCCATCTCTCTTTTATTAAATCGCCAGTAAAACCTTTTCTTTTGCCAAACTAAGCACTCTTTTGTTGCCAGCGTAGGTCACATCGCATTGGAGGTGATTCAGGACTGTCTGTCGGTACTTGGCAACGTGAGGACAAGCTGTCATCAGGCTGAGTGAGACCATTTTCAAGTGGCACCTGATGCAAGAATTCAGTTATTGCTGAATTCTCTGCTCTCCATTTCTGATGCTAATTATACTACAATACTAAACACGCAGAGAAATGGAACAACTTGACTGATGCAGAGCGGGCACGGACATCTGAAGCTTTGCTAGTTAAGCTGCAAAACCAACAAGACTTTATTACCAAGCGTCAAGACCAGCTTTGTGATATCCCACAAAATCGCCAAAAACAGTAAGCCATTTTCTGAACGGGAGTTTATTGGGTTTTTATAGGGTTTGGTGGAGTCTGCTGCGCTAATATGCCCAGAGAATAAAGAGGCGTTTGAGAATGTGCCGCTTTCCAGGCGGCATTAAAATTAATATTGAGCAGAATTGAGTTTAGGCTATCGGTCCGGCCCTCCACAATAGTCCCTGTTTCTTCTGTGGCCCCTTGGGAAAATGAATTGCCCACCCCAGGACTAGTCTATCATAGGTCTAGATCAGTGTTGGGAAGGATACTTTCAAAACGTATTTCGTTACAGAATACAGAATACATGCCCACAAATGTAATTTGTAACGTATTCCGTTACGTTACTCAATCTGAGTAACGTATTCTGAATACTTGGATTACTTCAGGATTACTTCCACATTGAATTGCGTTTTATAAGTGTAGGAATGCAGCTATCACATCCAGCTTACTAAACAGGCCTATAATGGTGTGTTCTTTTTATTCCAACTAGCTGAATGTGTACCTGACCAAGCAGATAGATTATTGTATTGGTAGTCCCGAACTGCATACTACAAACATCTAACCGCAGTCTTGCTACCACGAGCTAATTTTAGCTAACGTTAGCTAGCATGTCAAACGGGGCTAGTCAGTCTTTAAACAGCTCTGGAGCTAGTAAATCAGCACGTAGGAGAATGTAAAGTCGCACGTCAATGTTAAAATAGCAAGGTGACCAGTAAAACTACAGCAGACGACTACCCTTGGCTAATTAAAAAAATAGCTTACAGGCACTGCACAGTTATATTTCATTCTCCCTGTTCGTTCTTTAATGTGAAATGCTGTTTGAATTTCCAAGATAGAAATTCTTAAAACTTATTCCTGCCCTGGCTCTGTCGTGCCGGTTCCGACTCCATTGTGACTGATCACGCAAATAGCTATTTTTTTCGATTTCATATCGGGGCTTCTGGAAAATGCATAGAGTTGCCTTAATTTAGTCAGAGTGAAATAAACTCGTGAAACAGAGAAGTATCGTCATGTAATCCATTGATTTCAACAATGTAACTGTATTCTAAATACCAACGATTTAAATTGTAACTGTAACGGAATACAGTTACTCATAATTTGTATTCTGAATACGTAACTAACGCCGTTACATGTATTCCGTTACTCCCCAACACTGGTCTAGATGAAACGGGTTAGGCTACTGAGAATGTTAGTTCTCATTTGAATGTTTATGCTGCGGCCTGAAAATTACCGATCATTGCGTTATAATCGATTATGGTGGGCCACTGCATCGATGCAGCATCGTGTCCATGTCCGCACACCGATGCATCGATTATTTGATTAATTTCCACACCTCTAATTATCAGGGTTGATAAAGAAAATAAATTGCTTCATGTACTGTATTTCTCCGTGCTGCCCCTGCCTGCTTTACTGGCTTCCTTCCCTCCTCCTCCCTTAAAGTCCACCAACTGGCCCATTCCTCAGTGTTATTATTGGATTTCAAAAAGCCGGGAGGGGGCATATATCACAGCTCCCTTCGTCACCCTCCTCCCCTCGTTCACACTCATTCTTTCATTCATCTTTCTCCTTTTTAATAACTCCCTCTCTGCTCTTTGGCCATTAATAAAGATGAACTCACTCTGCTGTCGCCTCCTTCCGCCTGTCTCCATCATCTCCTTTTCCTTTGCACTTTATTGACCCTCTTCCTTAAATCTCACCCCTGTCCCCTCATCTCACTTACCCCTCTTCCTTACATTTTCCTTGATGTCCTTTATCTCTCCCCTACCATCCCTCAGTTCATCCTCTTCCTCCCGGGCTACCCTCTTGTCTTCCCTCCTTTCCCCTCACCTCTCTTTTCTCCTTCAATTTCTCTCCATCTGACACAACAGTCCATCATGTGCCGGGCTCTGGACACCGGCCTCCTCTCAGACGTTTTCATTCATCAGGACTTTGAAAAGCAGAAATCACTCTCTCCTCTCCTCCGCTGGCCGCTGCCACTTATTGCGCTATCCATCACACCTGGCAGATGATCAATACGAGCCCTTCCCCTCTGCCCCTTCCTCATCCCCTGCTCCTTTCTCTCACCACATTTCCCTCCTCCTCCTCCTCCTCCTCCTCCTCCTCCTCCTCCTCCTCCTCTTCTTCCTCCTCCTTTACACTGTATTTCTTTCTTGTCTGGCTCTCTGCAGCCCAGATTTATGTGAGAAAACTGAGCTTGTCAGCCCTTTTTAGGTAGAACAGCTGCACCTGAAACATGAAACAGAATGATGTTTTTTTTTGTGATCAATTACAGAATGATATGTTGACAGCAATACATTATCCTCTTTGATGAGGGCATGTAAATCAAGTAGTTCAAGTTATATCTTTAGGTGAAAATGCACTTTACTGCAGTGGTGGAAGTAGGGTTGGGTATTGTTTGGTTTTTTTCCGATGCCGGTGCTAAAACAATACTTTTAAAACTGTGCCGGTGCCTGAACTGATAACTTAATTCACCAGTGAACTGCTGTTAAAATGACAAAAACTACCACTGAATGGGAAAAGGGTATATTCCAATAACTTTGAATGCACCACAAGGCTTACTAGTTTCAAGTAAACGCACCGTCTGTGTTGTTTTGACGACAATGGCAGCAGCAGACTGTTGAACGTCCCGCTGTTTGAATCCTCTACAGTGAAATACAGTCACACTTTACACTGTTTAGCTGTCAGCATTTTAACCGTGTTTAATCCAGTTACTACTGTAGCTAACGGTAGGCTAACGTTACAGTATTGCGTTATTATGGATCCCACACAACTTCTAGACACGTCTCCCCTACGAAGCACCCTGATTGGTTGGGGTTAGGCATTGACCTTGAGTAGTTAAGGTTAGGATAGCAGACTGGTCAGGGGATAGGACCTGAACAAATTGGGTTACGTGACCTTGCTTAAGCATGGGTGCCTGGCCAATATTAGTGTGTGCTATGCTATTGAAGGGCAGGTCTTGCCTAGAAGTTGCGTGGGTTCCTTAATAACGCACCGTTACCTGCTGTCGAGTGTAGTTTTAACTAGCATCACATGCAGCGATGCTTCTGTTGCCTCTAACGTCCGTTTCGGAGCATCAGAGAGAAGCGCAGGCATTTCAGTGGCACCGAAATGTGGCACTGAAATCCGCGTTGCTATTCGGTTTGTTAGATACCGGTCGTTTTGGCATGGCACCGGGTTTTGGTACCCAACCCTGGGTGGAAGTAGGGCTATTATTATTTTTTTATTAATTAACTTTTTGCTGGTGAAAGTTACAGGAGAACAGATGTCGCATGATATGAAATAGAAGGAAAACAATAATCATTGTTAAGTTATCCTCATCGACTGTCTTCTACCCTATAGTCAAGAGATTATGGAGAAATAAAACTGAAGTTGCTCCTCACTTAAGAGAATGGACAGTCCATCCTTTTTCTTTTTCTTTTTTTTTTTGACAACGGAGCTTTCTGAACTGTCTGTGAAATAGATCAACAGAGAGGAGAGAAAGCAGCGCGGGCGTAAATGACAGCAAAACGCAGTAATGACTTACATTAAGCTGAAATGGAAACACTGTGTTGCAACATATGTTGCAACAAGGTTTAAGCCAATGTTTTTTTCGGGGGTAACACCCTTCACTTTACAGGCAGTATTGACGAAGTTCAAGCTTGTTGTTTTATTGTTCACTTTTAACTCACTTTACATCATCTTTGCTATCTCTTTTTCCTCTCGCTTTTCATCACAGCCGCACTCATACGCTACTCTACCGCACGCTACTCTACCGCTCGCCCTCCTTTGTGTGACCACACAGGCAACGGCGTCACTCACTTAAGGCACCCTGCCATTCTCGCTCTAACTACTACGTTACACTACTCGTAACAGGCGGCTTGTGGTTAACCACCATATTGCAGTGATACGTTGCTTCTTCACCGCGGTAACAAAATATCTATACGGTCACAGCCCTAGGTGGAAGAAGTACTCTGATATTTTACTTTACATTAATTAACTTTCAGAATAATATACATTATATCACTGAAACATTTAGACATGAGCTATTTACAAATGACCTCACATCATCTAAAAGCTGTCATGAACCACAAATTTCAACCTCAAGGTGGCGCTGCAGAAAAAGTCAGGGGATCACCAAAGTCTGTCGGATTCATCCACTGGGGAGCATTAATGTCGTTACAGAGCTTAATGGCCATTCATCCGATAGTTGTTGAGATACTTCAGTCTGGACCATAGTGGTGGACTGAGTGAGTGTGCCATGCTGCCACTGTTGCCAAGCCATCTTTCTGTAAATATGAGCCATAACATGAAGCCAGAAAAGCCATTTCTTCTTGCAGGGAGCTTCTTGCAGGAGAGCTTCTCCCAGGGACTAACTTGTTAGGCAGCGGTCTGAATTAATGGTATTATTCCACCGATCCCTCTTCAGGTAAGACCCAGTTAATGGGGGCAGGCAATAAGAGGTGGATAACAGTGGCTATAATTCTGCTGAGAGCAGCTTTGCTTTGTAAAACTGATTTGTTCAGGACAGAGGAGCCGTTAAGCACCACGGCCGAGCCTCCCAGATCCTAATGCCTCTCTAATCTCCTTTGGTATTGCTAATTCTTTTCGTTCTATACCACCATTAAACTTTTTCACAGGTTCTTGGCAATGAATTAAATTACACTGGATGTATTGAGCAAACTAACCGTTAATTGGCCTTTGTTGCCCTCGCTGGTGTAGGTGGAAAGCTGAGAGTGTGCTGCAGGTGCACAGGAAATTGCACAGAAAATACAAAAACTACTGCTACACCGACTCCAGCATGTTTCCCTCTAGCCACAGTGTTAGCCACTGTATACAGTACAGGCCAAAAGTTTGGACACACCTTCTCATTCAATGCGTTTCCTTTTTATTTTCATGACTATTTACATTGTGGATTCTCACTGAAGTCATCAAAACTATGAATGAACACATATGGAATTATGTACTTAACAAAAAAGTGTGAAATAACTGAAAACATGTCTTATATTTTAGATTCTTCAAAGTAGCCACCCTTTGCTTTTTTTATTAATAAGGGAAAAAATTCCACTAATTAACCCTGACAAAGCACACCTGTGAAGGTAAAACCATTTCAGGTGACTACCTCATGAAGCTCATTGAGAGAACACCAAGGGTTTGCAGAGTTATCAAAAAAAGCAAAGGGTGGCTACTTTGAAGAATCTAAAATATAAGACATGTTTTCAGTTATTTCACACTTTTTTGTTAAGTACATAATTCCACATGTGTTCATTCATAGATTTGATGCCTTCAGTGAGAATCTACAATGTAAATAGTCATGAAAATAAAGAAACACATTGAATGAGGTGTGTCCAAACTTTTGGCCTGTACTGTATGTGTGTATATGTATATATATATTTTACATTTTGTCAAAAATTCAAGTCATGTACTTACATTTTGTCAAAAATTTTATATATATATATTAAATTTTTGTCATTCACAGCTACCTGGATAGGAAACAGAGTTGCAACTTTGAAAATGTGAGTCTTTGAGGATCCTAGAAATGCCTCCAAAAATCGCTGGGAACTCTATGACTTGAATGTAATGGTTATACATTCATCAGCATTGCTTCTGCTGAGGCCGTGCAGACTGACATGACCCCAGAGTCACAGCGAAGTGATGGCCGGGACTCCGATCTCGACATTAAACCAGGCTGGCGAACCTGCCAGCAGCTCAATTATCTGTCATTAGCAGGCAGCGCAGCACAGGCGCATGGGTAATTTGACAAGCTAAACCGGTGCGCTCTCATACCAGACTGCTTCATTGGACCTGAGTAAATATATTCTCAGGCTAATGCATATAAATAGAAGAGCTGTGTTTGAACAGCTGAGAGAGAGTGAAGCACCAGCCGGAGTGGGTAGTTGACAGAAATAAGATAGAAGTCGGCCTAAATACAGTTTTTTCACTACTGTGATAAAGGCTCATGAGTGGCACCAAACCCAATGATACTATCTTAGTAGACATAGCGGGGTGACCAAAGGTTAATCTCCTCTGGACCCCCTTTTCTCCCTAAACTGCTTGTTCACACTGATTGGGAGCTTTTAAACTAAAATAATCCCGAGGTCAGTCAGCTGTTTTATCTCTCTGGTTCTCACTCAATGGTTTATTCATGATTTATCTGTGTGTGTGTGTGTGTGTGTGTTGGACTACAGGCAGGTGTTGACATTAGTACCCAGTCTTAACCCTCCTCTTCCTCTGCTCTCTCCTCGCTTTTCTATCTGACAAGGAAGACATCCCAGAAAATGGCACACGATAGGCGGTTTTCCAACAACACATTGTGTGCTGCTCAAATCTGGCTTGTACAGAATGTTTCTCCTTGAATTTGAAAGGTCAGTTAAGCCGAATTCTCTGGCATTTTGCTAACTGTGACTTACCAGGCAAGAAGGTTTATTTTGTACGTTAAAAGTATAAAAAGCAGAACATTGGCTGACTGAAGCTAACCTGACTCCGCCAGATGGATGGCTTCACATTTGCTCGGCATATCCATCTGGGAACTTTCCGTTGGAGAACTTTTGGGAAGGTGCGAAAATACTGGTTCGCTGATTGGATAAACCATCTGTCTATCACCACCTATGTTGGCGATAGACGGGCCAAATCAACCAATCAGATCAAACTCTTGCCGAAACCAGTCGGGAAAAGAGCAAAAACATCTTTTCCTCTGAGAAAAGCCTCCAGTGCCGTTTTTTGCTCTTCTTTCAATGAAGGAATACTTTCTAATTTGGATAAAACTTGCGCAATCACTACGCTCATCTCATCCGTGGAAGCTGCCATGTTGTTTAGACTGAACAGTCGCTTCTCGTTGCGTCACACCTAAACCCGCCTCAAAACCAATGCTGATTGGTCGGTCGTTTGGCGAACGGCTCCAAATTGTCTCTATCTCAAGATGCCAGACTGATCTGCAAGTGGAAAACTGGAGCTCGCGAGATCAGGACGGTCTCACGAGGCTAGACTGAAGCCCCAGTTTGTGTCTTAAATTGGTTTATAACACTATACTGTATGTGTGAAGCTATATTAAGTGTTAATGAACAGTATTTGTCAGCAATGATAACTTCCCCAATACATTTTATTTTATTATTGTAACTGTACTATATATATATATATATTAATTATCTGTTCATGCACCAGCCTTCACTAAAAATGGGGATGGAAATGCACTGAATGTCCCCCGACTCATACAATCGTTACAGTGTAGTTCCTGTTTAAAAGAAAGGACAGAAAGAGAAGACCGAATGGATATAGAGAGATAAACAAAGAGAGAGAGAGATGCATTAGACGTGTCACTGTGTGCCATCCTCGCTGCCCCGCTGTCTGTCACCTGCCCTACACCTTGGGATCAGGCGGAGCGAGAGACATCAGGGGAAATAAGGAAGTAAGAGTGACAGAGAAACAGGAAGTGACACAGAGGGTGAGAGATGTTTCTCTGCCTCTTGTCACCTGCACATCCTGTGTGAGAGAAACCTCTTGTTAGAGAGTTAACAGGTTAGACACTGAAGAAATGAAGACTGTCACTCCGTTGAGTGAGGTGTAACTTTGTGCTGTTAGCATCCGGCTGCTACTGAATTAATTTGTTATTACCCGCCATTGGGCCTAAAGTTTATTAAGTAGTAACTAATGGCTCCATTAACAGTTAATACATAATTGAATCATGCTTCATATGTGAGTAATGATACATTAGGAAGTTGCTAGCAGAGTTGTAACGATATGCGATATGAAGCCGAAAGCGCGACACTCAGATCCACGAACCTGCGTCGCGCTGTGAGAAGGCAGAATCGCGACACACCCCTTCCATACCCCCTTACATTGTAATTTCCCCTTGCGGGATTAATAAAGTATACATTATTATTATTCCAACTCCCAGAGTTATCCTTCCCATCCAGATCACAAGATCACATCGCAAGTTGCGTTTTAAGCTCCTCTTTTTTTTTTTCTTCTGCTTGTGGAGAGCTACGTGACACATGAAACTATATTGATGAGGACCGGCGAGTTGAACCGGCCGTCTGAGAGTACACCAGGCTGACACACAGCCGGCAACCTGCAAGCGGAGGCGATTGAGACGGGCTCGGACATACACGCCGCGAGCCGCTGTGGACTTGTGTCAGTCCCGCAAGCGGTTTCAGGAAAGTGGCTGCATGTGTCTGACAATGCACAGAACATCACCACCGGTACAAGCCTACAGCTGTCCGCGGACACGGAGTGCGGAAAGTGTGTCCGAGCCTTCCAGACAGGTGAAATGAGACTCCGTTTCCTGTGCTTTCTTTTGGAAGGCTGGCTGCCAAAAATCGCACCTTGTGATTAGAGTTGAACACTAGCTATCAGTAAACAGAAGGTGGTGGCTGGTGGCTGGTGTGTGCGCCAGTGTATATATGTTTGTGTGTCGGCCCGCCCCCACATTTGGCGACTGGCGAGGGTTAATTTCGGACCCTGCACGGTACTGTAAAACAGTAGCCATTTAATTTACTTTGTAAATGTAAGAGAACTTGATTGAAGAAGAATTTTCAACATGCTCGAATCATCTCCACCATGGAGTTTAGTTCTGTTTGTTTCTCAACAGTATGTTGTTACAAAGAAAACAGAAGTGTTATAGCTTTGGCTATTTATTTATTTTACTTAGGTATATTGTGAATAATTTGCATAGTTAATATTGTTCTTTGGTAGGGTTAGGGGTAGGCTACTTGTTTCTTTACAGTTTCAGATTATTAATACAAAATATAATCTAAAGTGTGTCCGAGACTCCGTTTCCTGGGCTTTCTTTTGGAAGGCTGGCTGCCAAAAATCGCACCTTACTAGCTAATTAATTAACCTGAGTTAAACACTAGCTATCAGTAAACAGAAGGTAGTGGCTGGTGGCTGGTGTGTGCGCCAATGTTTATACGTTTGTGTGTCGGCCCGCCCCCACATTTGGCGACTGGCGAGTGTTAATTTCGGACCCTGCACGGTACTGTAAAACAGTAGCCATTTAATTTACTTTGTAAATGTAAGAGAACTTGATTGAACTTCCGCTGGTGTTTATCCTCTTTAATTAATCAGGAAGTCCACTTACCTTCAGTAGGTTACCATAACTATCTACAACAATAGGTTGTTAGATAAGTAAATGGATTTTGGTCCAAATGCTTTGCATTAGGTTGGTAGGTGTATTGGTGTATTGGGTGAGGTCTACCTAATGAATTAAAGGATAATTCATTTTTTTCTGGCCCAGGTTTTGAGATATCCGTCTTTGATATCAATACCTCTACTGACACTCACTGCTGGAATGTATGACATGCTGTGTAGACGTCTACTTTGTGTAGAGCTACTTGTACCACACACACACACACACACACACACACACACACACACACACACACACACACACACACACACACGTATATGTTACTTTGTACTTCTACCCCACTACATTTATGTGACAGCTATATTTAGGCTAGTAGTTTCTTTACATTTTCAGATTATTAATACAAAATATAATCAACAAACAAATCATGATATACTGTATATAATACATTAAGCTACACAACAGTAAATTAAGTAGTTAAAATTAGCTCCACCTTTGCCAGCTGCAACATTAAAGTGATGAACACATTAATGCATCACTAATTATAATCCGATAATATAATATACATTATTCTGAAATGGGCCATTCAGTACTTATATGCTTTTGTACCTTTACTTCAGTAAGAATTTGAATTCAGGACTCTTACTCCTAACTCCTTTACATTGTGGTATTGCTACTTTTACTTAAGTAAAAGATCTGAGTATTCTTCCACCACTGCCCACAATACAGTAGAAGTATGAAAGAATGCTTCTTTCTCTTTGCTCTGTACTGTGGCATTTACTCCCCTTTGTGGATCCTTTCAATCAATATCTGTCTGCAAACTATTCCTCTTTTTGGAGCATTTTATACTCCATATATAATAAAAGTGGATAGTGAACCAAAGATAATAAGCTACTGCTACAGTCTGCTTAAAGCTATAGTGTGTAGTTTCTGTCTCCTTCATGAGGAATTCTAGGTAATGACAACAACACTGTCAGCGCATCCACATGATACAAGCCTTCTGTGATCACGCTTCACCCTCACCCCCCCTCCTCCACACAGTTGCTAGTAGCCAAGGAGGACACTGAGGATTAAAAAAACATGATGGACTCTTCAGAAGAGGTCATTATCTTCACTCAAGTTTCTACGCGCGAAAGTCACTGGACACCACAATCTTCTGAACATAGTCATACTGAGAAATCCAGAGAGAGTTGTGTGGAGCTGATAGTCTTAATTAGCTTTGTAGCAACTCATTTGGCAATGGCTTAAATATAACGGACGTTCATTAATATAAAAAAGTTACGCACTAAAGCTTTAATATAGGGCTGGGCAATATATCGATTTATCGATATCGTGATATGAGACTGGATATCGTCTTAGATTTTGGATATCGTAATATCGTGATATGACAAGTGTTATCTGTCCCTGGTTTACGGTCAAGTGATGTAATTTCTGTTCTAGATTTTCTTTTATTTGCCTTTACCCACTTAGTTATTATATACACATTAATGATGATTATTTATCAAAAATCTCATTGTGTAAATATTTTTTTAAGCACCAATTGTCAACTCTACAATATCGCCGCAATATCGATATTGAGGCATTTGGTCAACAAAATTGTGATATTAGATTTTTTTCCCATATTGCCCAGCTCTACTTTAATATGTAAATGTTGATTTAGTGTTTTCTGATTGTTTTGGATGGTGCCAGTTGAGTGATTGACATGTCATTCCTCCCCAAATGACTCCTGATGCTGCGTGAAGTAGAGTAGCCTATCAGGTAGTAGTGATGAACTGCTCAGGCCGACCTGTTGATGCTCACACAGTCTGAACACATTCCTCTGGTTGTCCTGGCAGCTTTAAACAACAACCTGGGAATAACTTGTATTCTGTTCTTTCTCAGTATTGACCAACATCAGGGTTTTTCCACTTTCTTTCCCCCCACTGAGAACATGTGGCATCAATCGTTTTTTTTTGTGTGTGGCTAGATTCTCCCACTTTAATCCGTCTTCTTGTGAGACAGAGTGCAGAGAAAAAGAAAGATGGGAGTGTCAGCGAGTAAGCACATGGCAGCTGAGGGTCATTAATCACTGTCACGGCGGACGATGAAAGACGTGCGAGATGTAGCAGCAGCAGTTATGGCAGGAATCTCTCTCCTGAGATGAGATTAATCAACCTATTCAGCGGGCCTCCGCTTTGTTGTCGATATTCGGCTGTGACATCACATCCTCCTTGAGCCTCGAGTCAGTGAAGCAGCAGCGACCCGGTCAAAAGGGAGGGGAAGTGAATGCATCGCGCTCTAAACCGACATATGGATTGTGCATTGAAACACTGTCAGTCTCGCAGCTCCCAGAGGCCTCCGAATATCTCATGAAGACAACTGAGTTATGTATGACGAAAATGTTCAGACTCCAGTGGGAAATTCAGTTTATTAAACCCAATATTGACATATACAGATACAAAAATCAGAGACCAGAAAGGTCAAAAAGCTTTAACACGACCACTTAACAAATGAAAAAAATGCACCTCCGTCACAGCTTTGTATAACACGATCTCTACGGTACCTATCTAAGCACATCCTGTGGAACTGGTTATATGTGAAAATATAGTCATCAAATGCCATGAAATAAAGGTTATAATCCACAAAACCTTTCAATGACATTTAGTCCAGTTTTAACAGACTAAACAGCTAGATGTCCTTTCTGGGCTGTGCTAGCTGTTATCAGCTGCTCCAACACCAAAACGGAGATGAAAAAAGTTAAGTAAAAGCCACAAGAAATCAGTTTTACTTTCCTAAATCTCCATTCATATTAAAGGGGTGATAGAATGCAAAACCGATTTTACCCTGTCATAGTTGAATAACGACAGTTCGGTGGGTAAATTAGAACACATAGAAGCATAGTACATAGAAGCTCAAAATCCCATTGACACCCCTTTACTATGAAAATCTCATATTTTGAAACTGCCGCTGAAAACGGGCGAATCTCAACAAAGCTGGAAGTTGACGTCAACTTCCCAAAAACCGGAACCTATGTCAGCCCATGGGTATATTAAGAGAACGGTCACGCCCCAACATTTACATAGGCTACACAACTGACCTGAGATCAGGTAGTCTTCTGAATCTAGCTAGGTCACGCAGATCTCTGCTATTCCATTACAAAATTCACTTCTGAAACTTTTTTATGCGAGAAATCAACTATGTCAATGTCAAATATGGGCCGCTTTACGAAAATGCTGCAGGCTCTATCAATGGGACTCGTTTGTTTAAATAACTCAACACATTATAATTACACACATTAAAAGATTAACTGAAACCTGTGGTAAGAGATTGCTGGCGTAACAAGCTCGTTGACCGCGCTCTCACTCACATACACCGGGCATTTAGCTAGCAGGAAGAGGGGAGTTGCAGGCCCTGGAGCTCTGTCAGGGCAGGGGCATTTGGTTGTCCATTAGCCCAAGAGACGGTGACTTTGCGTGGGTATGGAGTGCTGTGGGCTGCCAGTTGTGACGGAGCTCCAAGTACCTCACAGCAGGCCGGGGTCTGTGAAGGAAGGCAGGCCGGGCGGCGAGGCAGCAACACAGGCAGCACCGGCGCTGAACTCCGACACACAGTCGGACAAAATTTGCAATTAGCCATCCATTTTCGTAAAGCCATATTCACAGGGTAGTTAAGGGCCTAATAAAATAGCATTCGGGCAATTTTCAGCCCAACCAATGTTACATACCCTATTAGGAGACCTTAAGGAACAGTGTAAAATACCCTGTATAATCATTCTATCACCCCTTTAAATCCTCACGTTTCTGTCGTATTATGAGTGGCTAGCCAACAAAGGACCGACAAGGGGCCGCTAAAGACTGAGTGATCTTCCTACATGGAGGCCGACTGTGAGCTGCAATCCCACTGACCTCTTGGTACTATGTTTTCTAGCCAGAAGTTCCACGTTTACAGTATTGTGTGTTTCCAATATTTGTTAGAGCCCGACCGATAAAGGATTTTTAAGGCCGATTTGGATACAAATATTTGGTGATTTAAAAATCCGATATTCTGATATATCGGACGATATATATATATTTTTTTTTTAATCCAGAAACGCGTAACAAAACATGAACAGATTTCCCTAACATTAGTTATTTGTAGTTATTTATGAGTCATTGTCACAACAGAACAGGGGAACATCAAAATATATTAAAGTTCTGATAAATAAAATGTATAAAAATACAAAGTTAAGAAAATCAAAGAGTGTTGCCAACAGGGACGTTGTAGAGCGCCCTCTGGTGGACAGACTATGCAACGCCAACACTCCTAACATGGTTGAAGGGTGTTTTGTCCGTTTTTTATTTTATTTTTTAAATATTAATTTATCGGCCATTATAAATGCCGTTACCGATTGTTTGGAAAATGCCTAATATCGGCCGATAATATCGGCCCGCCGATATATCAGTCTGGCTCTACTATTTGTTAAATGATGTAAGGAGTTTCATGATTTGAAAAAAAAGATAGCAAGTAATTCCTGCTGGGTCTTTTAAAGTTGACTTATGTTGCGAAAAAGTTGCTAAGTTGGAAACAGCGCTGATGTTACTATTTTATGCAACAACAAAAAGTGATTTGATTGGCTGTATGGAAGTATGTTCTCCATCCAGATAGGTGGATAATTATGGGTATACCCTCGTAATAAATGCCAAAGTAGAAGGCACCATAATGAAACAAAAAATATAAATTTCTCCCTTTTTGGTTTCTGATTCTCTTTCAAAGGAGAACACAGGCCAAGTGATTTACAGAGCAAATATGTATTCTGTTGCACAAAAAAAGCATGTAATTTAATTTCAGTTGGACTCTGTATTGCAGTATAAAGAAAAAAGAAGTCCATAAAAATAGAGGAAAGGGAACGATGGTAACTCCTTTCTCTTGCCCACATTTCATACCACGACTCTGGCCCGCTGCGCTGCGGTCGACTCCTCAATATAAACCAGATACTTGAAATCACGATACTTTATTATTCTGGCCGTCCTGTAAATCTATAACATCCCTATGTTCAAAAAGTGGAACGTGCGGATTGCATGTTCTAGTATATTTGTCTTGCCTCGGGCTGAGATGCTGTGGTGGAAAAAAAAAAAAAAAAGGTTTCCAGTCAAAGTATGATGAATGTGTTCTGGCCAGAGGAGAGTGGGTGGTCTGTATGTGTCAGCGCTGCTATTACAGCAGACAGCGGAGTTACAGGCCAATAAGCCACACTATCATCACCGTCATCAGCAGCAGATCCCCTTACAACGGCTCTCAGCTGTCCCAATCACAACCCTGACAGCCAAAACATGCACTTACCCAGAGAGCACTTCAATGTCTCGCATTAAAAAAACGTGGCTGTTTCACTCTGTGTTCTTAAAGGGCCGGGTCACCCAAATGACGATAAACTTCTCACTTAACTGCAAGTGGCAGTGGTGGTATTCATATAAAAGTATCAACACCACAATGTAGAAATACTCTGTTACAAGTAAAAGCCCTACTTTCAAAGTTTTACTATTAAAGTACAAAAGCATTGGCATAAAAATATACCTAAAGACAAATTTGCACTCTGCAAGTTCAATGAACTGATTTTGCTGCCAAGTATTGTATTTAAAATTGACCGTGACGGGCCTTCAGTCTGGATAAGCAGTCTTTCACTGGAACTACTTTGTACTGAAGAAATAGTCCCAATGAAAGCTTTTTAACAGCATGTTCTGTATCTCAAAACCTGGGCCAAAAAAAGAGCAAAAACAATCTGCATGCTAGATACTATTAGCGGACGAAACAACTGAGAGAAATTACTGTTCTAATCCTCATGTTGTTTCACAGCATCGCACTCCCTGTTACTCATTGTTTGCTTGTGTTTTCCTCGGAGCTGTGACGCTCGTTCCCTGGAATCTTTATGAGCGATTTACTGGAGCAACACGAGCCCGAGTGCTATAATTACAGAGCTAAACAGGAGAGCTGCTATCAAAACAGTGTGACGTTGGTTAACAGTGCTGATTCATGACTGTGAAAACATGAGACACACACACACTTTGAATAGAGGGCAAATGCAGTTTGTTATCGGTGAGATTGTGGAGGAGAATAATGAGGTCACCTGTGAGCCACTGTGTTACATTAATGAGGTTGCTGTCTGCCTCTGTGGCCGGCTACAAGGACACACACTAGATCGCCTAGCATTATCTGTCCCAGTGTCACTTGGGCCTGGCTTCCATTCAGAGGCAAAGAGAGAGTGTTGTAGCAGAGTGTGGATCAGACTGGGCAGTCTCTGTTTCTGTATCCAGCTCATGTTAGACCCCTCTGACAACACAGCATTGATTTATGACTCCTGCAAACAGACACAGCCAGCAGACATCACTGCACAGGCTCGTGTGTGTTTTGTACTCACGTGATTGATTATCCTGTCTGTCTTGTCTGTGGCATTTTTGAAATGTAATCTCTCTGAACAGCATGAAAGGTGTGATACCCCAGAGAAAACACCTCCCTCCCTCCCTCCCTCCCTCCACCCCCAGCCCACGTCTGGTCTGCGCAGGCTGTATTGTATTAGCATACCTTTGCTCAGGCATGCTAGGAAATTGAATTCCACCCTCTTCCTGTAAGACTCTCCCTGGGATTAAACCGTCACCGTGTGATTTACTATAACCTCGCTATAAAACGGCGTCATGCCTCCTGCTTGATGCGGCCAGCGAGCGTTTCGTGTTGCCACATTGTCACGCCATCATACATTTCATTTTGCTTAGCGCACAATGACATTGACACTGGATACAATGGAGGATGTTTGCTTTGCAGTGGTGCGAGTTGCATAAATATTTTCAGGATTAGGAGTAAAAGACGCACCGTCTCATTTAAAGGGCAGTTTAAACGTTCTCTTAACCCCACCCCCAAATAGTGATTGTTCAATCATAGCTTAGCGCAAGCAAACTTTCTCCAGCTAAGTAGCTTCACTACCTAGCCTACTGTAGTAAGCTAGTAACCGAGGAGCATATCATTAGCTAACTGCAATCTTTCCTTTTTGTGTTCCTTTTTGAGCCTGAAACAGATAACCCATTGTCACAAACCAAAAAGATTGGAAACCACTGGGTCATTCTTTAACCATTTATTGTATTCAAAATCTTATGTTTTTAATGTAACGTCCTTAAGTATGTTAGAACAAGTATCTCAAAATCAAACATAATGGCAAAATAAGTAGGATTTGTCCGTTGCAGTTTTTAAACACAAAAAAAACTTTTTTTGAGGGGTCACTCTTGTTTTGGATTGAACTTTGTCCGCTTTGGCATTTCGCCACACTATATTTCCATGTTTTTGGGGCTCTGTTTGTCATTTTTGTAGCTACGATCTGGCACTACTTACTACTTACATACTGTGGCTGGGCCCAAAGCGCTCGCGCTCAAAACGTCCCGGAGACGGCACATAAAAAAATTAGAGAAAGTACAGGCAGAGGGCAGGGTCTCTGCAGATACGGACACTACCACACTTTCCTCGTGGGTCATAAGTAATGATTGAGAGGGATTACTTTTCTATTAGTCTATACGTTATTTTTTTTAGGAAAATACTACATACTACACCTTTTTAAGTACAGTATGAGTAAATGTACTTAGTTCTATCCCACTCCTAGTTTCTTGCACCATCAAACTTTGTTGTAGCAAAGTCGCCACGTTGCCAGATTGCAGTTTGTTGATTACGATCTTATCATTACAGATAGCAGCGATAGCTGAAACGAACAAAAACCTCATGATAAATTTAAATTATCCCTTTAAAGCTTCCGCACTGACGCAATCCCAACAGCGACAACTCTGGCACTACCCCTCATTTTTCTTCCTGCGTTTGTGTGTGTATATGCCTCATGTGTAGCTGATGATAAATGAGCTCAGCAGATCCTGAGAGAGCTTGCAGAGGAAAGAATAATGGGTATTTAAGCACACTTGTAAATTACCAACACATTTGTCTTAGACTGTCCCCTTAGGGATCTCTGACAGCACAGCACACAAAGTATATAAAGCTCACATACATCTGTTCCACATAGCCTTATTGGATCTGCTGACATCACTTAAATACAAACTGTCAAGCCATGTGCCATAACTCATACTTTGACATTCACATAAAGCAGTTCTTTTGCTGTCTTTGCACCTGCATTTAAGTGTGTGTGTGTGTATGATAGAGCTTGTCTCAGCAGGTGTGTGCCGGGTCACGCAGAGTGCACAGCGATGTTTATCTCTAAGTACCACAGACAGGCATGCTGGACCGCCTGCTGGGAAAATGGGATTACAGCTATCTGTTCCTCTGCGCCGTGCTGAGTGCCGAGCCTGTGATTTTTGCAGTTACGTGTTTCCATCAGCAGCACACATGGTGTCTGCCGCTTTGTTATGCAAAGGTGTTTGACCTAGCAACACAGCTGGTCATGTGAAGATGGAGATGAAATGTTTGGCATGTTCACTTTAGTGTTTTTCAATATTTAGTGACAGGAGAGATGGTGAGATTAGCGAGAATGAGCTTTATTATTATTCATTACAGAATGGACTATAAATCGGATAACTGCTCCGTGAACTTAATGACTTTGCTTTGACTTTTGGTTGGACTGCATCCTGCTAAGCACAAGGTTGTTTTGAGTCTCCTGTCAAAAGTTGGGATCATAACGCAGCTTTGTGTTTCTCCAGCCACAAACCTGCTGAACAGCCTCCCAATAAAAAAATAGCCTTCAATTCATCATCCTCATTCATAAACAGTCATTAATGTTTATGGCAGGTGTCGTGACATGTTTACGACAGCATTATGTCTGCTTTACGAGACCACTGTCAAGTCAGGTTTTTACGAGCGTGGCACTCAGAGGCAGCGAGAGGACCGCTGGCAGCGCGTCCAAGGGGTTCTGGGATGTTTAATCAGTTACTCGAACAAAAAAAAAGGGAGAACAGCATTTGGCATGAAAGTCGGCCTGTTTGATGGGGGATAGCCATCAAACCCTCTCATTAAACTCTCCGAATCCAGGCTCCCCTGTTCTTCAGGGCTTTTATAGGAAAATCACTACTCTCAATTTGCTAGCTGTTGTAAAAGTTGTGTTCCAGGTAGTGGTTGTGGGTTCTGGTGGGGGTTAAGCAACCCCACCGGATCCCCCAACCTCCTGCTTTATGGAAGGCTGTAAAGCTGTTGGCAGACCGGCAGCGGCAGTATCTTTTTATCCGGCTGCTAATTTAAGGAAGGAGATTAAGGTTGTGAATTACATTCATGGCGCTGGCTTTTTTTTCTTCTTCTATTTGTTGATCGTGACAAAGAGTTTGGTTCAGGCGTGTGCAGCATACGGAGCTGCTCTTTGTTTTTCAGCGTTCTTGTTGTTTATTTCAAATAACCCTTTTATTATAGCCATGCTTAATTGACTCCATTCAAATGTATTTCTATATGTTTTTGATTATTTGGTCCAATCAGCGAACGGAGGGAGTGGCTGAGAACGATGACTTTGAGGACGTGCGCTACAGAGATGCGAGTGAAGCCATTCGGTCCGTTGTGGCAACGCTGCCGAATATCCAGAAGTTAAAGCCCGAGCAAGAACGATATTTGCTGAGTTGTGTTGGCGGCCATGATGTTATGGCCCTCCTCCCCACAGGGTTCGGGAAAATTTAAATTTTCCAGCTCGCTCTTAGTGGTGAAGGAGTTGGCTAAGGCTAACGCTGGCGATGTTAATGCTAAATATAAGCCAATAGTTGTCGGTCTCCCCTCATGTTGCACATGCGCATGACATACGTCACGACCAAACGTTAGCGATTGGTTATGGCAGATCCACACTGTAATAAATTTCATGTTAGTTTAACTTGGAAATGCAAGTTCCCCTGCTGCCTTGAAAATCGAAGTTCATTCAACTTGAAGACTGCCTTTGTTTCAACTTAGAAATTAAAGTTAATGAGGTTGATGTAACTACAGTGTTCTAGTTTTGTTAAAGTTGTTCCTTTAGTTGATTTAACTTTGTATTACTTGCTTTAACTTCATACTTTAAGTTAAAACAAATCAATTATTTTCTTTAATAATGCCCGAAACCTTCTTTGCCTAGTATAACAGACATACCTTTCTGCTTTATTTTAACTCACACTTTCAAGTTAAAACAACATAACCACATTTATAGCCGAGATACCATGGGTGCTTGGGTGGGGCCACCCCAGGGCCCCCATGCGAAATAGCAGCCTCTCTGCTGATCTTGTGTCACTTGACATAAAATGGCCGCTAGTGAAGTGACACGCTGCAGATTAATGGCTGAAGGAAGCCTATTACTGCTCAACGTCTAACACCGTAATACTCCACCTCTTATCAAACGTAACAGTCACTTAACTCATGGTTACAAATGTAAACCAGCACAACAATGACAATTACCAGGCAACAAAACACTACATTCTAAACACACGTTTAATAAACAGAATTCATAAAGTTACATTTGTATTTCGAACAAACTGCAAACTTTTCAGCAAACTCTATTTACCGCCTGGCATCATGGGAATTGGCCAGCCAATGAACCAGTTGCAGTCCTGACTGCAATTGGTTGATAACTTAACTTACATACCTAAGTTCAATCAACACATACATTTTTTTAAATAGTCAACCCAACGAATAAATGGAAGTTTAACTTTCAAAAACTCATAAAGTTGAGTTCAAAATCGACAACTTGTATAAGCTCGTTCAGTTAAAAATAAGAAATAAGTGGACATAACTAAATGGGTCTGTAATATTTTACAGTGCAGAGTGGCTCTGGGCAGATCCAATAGTTCTAAACTTCAACAGAGTACCCGCCCTCAAGGAAGTCAACACTTGTAAATGGAGAGTGGCCAGACTCTCTGGACACATGAAATGTACCAGAGTCTGGTAGGACCAGGCTACCAGCAGGCAGCTGTTTACGGTTCAAAAGCTAAGAACAGCCACTAAGGGAGACACTGTTGGAGACTAGCTGGTGAACATTAGTGGTTTAACGAACCATAGTTGAACGGTGGTCTGTACGGATCAACCCGCACGGTTTGGAGTGCATGTGAACCGCGGATCAATTGCAAAGTTTAACCATAATAGTGTGAAATACATTTTTACTGTCGCGGTTACTTAAAGTAGGCTGATTAATCAATAAAAAAAAAAAGATAACAGGCAACACAATTTTCTGTTCACGTGAACAGCGCATGTTAAAATCCGGTGCTAGTATTTCACCGGTGCCCGGTATCTACCGGACAGAATAGAAACGCGGATTTCGGTGCCGCTTAAATGTCTTCGCTGCTCTCTGATGCTCCGAAACAGACGTTAAAGGCAACGGAAGCATCGCCGCACGTCACGCTAGTTTACACTAACGTTACACTTTGGCAGCAGGTAACATTGATGTTAGCCTACCGTTAGCTAGTAGCTGTATTAAAACGGTTAAAATGCTGACCACTAAACGGTGTAAAAGTGTGACTGTATTTCACTGGAGAGGATTCCAACAGCGGGACGTACAACAGTCTGCCGCTAAAGCTATGAGCTGTGGAAGAAAAAGTTATCTCAGGTCCAATTCAGTGGCTGGTTCAGAATGAGTTTTATGGTCCGGGTTTTATACAAGCTTACAGGAATCAACAGAATAACAAAAGCTAAGAAGACATCCACTCACAAAACTGTCTGAGTAGATTTGCATAGACCCAATAACGTGTGCTCAAACTATAGAAAAACGGTCCTTTGTTTAAACGAGGTGTGAACTCCGCTGGAGCTGGCTCCGGCTCTAAACAAAAGGTCTCACTCACAGCGAACAAGGTAAAATGCTCTGTTTTAACGCTCAGCTAGAGAAAAAAGAAAGGCAGACAGACTTAATTCAGGAGACACAAAAAGTTTGTTGATCAGAGAAAATTATAGGAACTTAATCAGTGAGCAGGAAAGAGGATATCAGGATAAAATGAGACTAAAACTGTTAGGTAATTCATTTTCTTCTACAGAGCTAAAAGACACACACTAGCACTTGGTCACTGTTGTTGTCGGCAAAGATGTCAGTGTTGTCTTCCACCACACCAACTAAGTGGCCATAAAAGTCCTTTATTGCAGGTTTAACAAGTACTTTTTGTGCCAAACATTAATCTTTTACCTATTTAGTCATTTAGGTAAGAGTATTCCTGACACAGTTCAGTTCAATTTTATTTATATAGCCACATAGCACCCTCTCTAACCGAGCCATCATGATGCCTTTTGGTTTTTTTAAACCATTTTTATATCTCTAAAATATAGCAGACAGATACTGCGTGATTATTCTGTTTTTAACCGCAGAGCTTCTTTAGCCAGTATCAACATTCATTCAGAGAATATAGTGAGGAATATATCTCTTTAAATAGCTAGTCTTTGAGTGAAATAGTAGCTGTGTGTAACTGATGCTTGGACATGCACAGGCCTTCTCCGTGCCCTGGCAAGCACTTTACAAACAAACGTAAGCAGTTTTATTGATAGGGTAATCTTAGACTGATTAATGGCCCAATAATCAGCCGTAACCTGCAATAAATCAGCCGCTGATCAATACAGCCTGTGCTCTGCAGCCGTGGCCAGATCATTACCATGTCACTGTATATCTACCATTAGCACTGGAAGGCTGAGAGCTAAAGGGAAAGGAAGAAAAAGTGCTTCCTTTCTAATGTGTTGGAAATGGGATTGATAGAGAGGTCATTTTTTTATTTCATTTGTCTGCCAGCCCCTCTCCCTCCCTCTACTTTCAGTCTGATTAATGACCGAACAGCAAAAGGCACTGATAAAGATGGAGAGGGGTGAGCAGGATGTTAAATTATTATAATGACATTGGGAGACATTATTCGTGCCTTTTGGCATATCACAGCTGCTAGAAGATGTACAGTGTGCTGATTCTGTTGAAGGTCCTCTGACTATCTACTAAGAATTAGGAATGTCAATCGATTAATCGACTTATCGTTTTCATAGGTTTTGTGTGCAAAAATCTTAATTTGTAATGTAACTAGTATCCAAAGCTGTCAGATAAATGTGAAATAAAAAAATATATACTGTATATATATTTCCCCATGAAATGTTGTGGAGTGGAAGTAGAAAGTGACATGAAAAGAAAATTGCAGGTACTTCAAATTAGTCAATTGAGTAAATGTACTTTGTTACATTCCACCACTGAAATGAAGGAGAATCCTTCCTCATGAGTCAGGTGTCACTTTGCTTCCAGCTGCGTCAGCTTAAAGCAAACTCAACATCCAGCCGCCGAAACATCAGACAGAATATCGAAAGCAGATATGGACACGGAGTTGCTGAAATGGATGCGCCACATTCGAATGAAGTGTCCCTGAAATCCGAGATGTGATTAGAGGTAGAGGACTTGGTCGAAGCACATCCCGTGGGCACGGAGAAGCTGTGACGGCGGGGAGAGTCGGGGTCACGAAACGAGGGAAATAAAGGATCAAATCACCTAATTGAGAAGAGGTAAAAGGAAGCGAGGATGACAAGGTGCATGCAGAGGAAAAGCATGTGGGGAGATAAGATAGTAAAGAGAGGGGAGGACGGAGAAGAAGAACGGTAATTTGAGAGAGAGAGAGACCAGTAGGAGAGGTTGAGGCAGGGCTGACAGTGGGCCATTCATCCTCCATGCTAGAAGAGACAAACTGCTGGCAGAGGAAGACAGGCCCCATAAATCACTTTACACACACACACACACACACACACACACACACACACACACACACACACACACACACACACACACACACACACACACACACACACAGAAATCCACACATCTCCTACAGCTTATTTTAAAAGGTCTGTCGATTTTTTTTTCATCCTGACCATCTGTGGGTCTTTTTTCTTTTGTGCTGTGGTGGAAAGTAACTCAGTGCTTTTACTCCAGTATTATGCTGAAGTACAATTCTGAGGTACTTTACTTAGTATTTGCGTATTTTAAAACTTTATACTTCTACTCCTAAATTTCAGAGGCAGTGGTGGAGTGTACATGTTGTCAAGTATTGTACTTAAGTGGAAATGTGAGGTACTTTTAATTTACCTTTTCACTTTTCCGCAACACATTTCAGAGGGAAATGTTTTACTGTCTACTTCACTACAATCATTTGACAGCTTTAATGACTTTACATATTCAGATTTTTGCATAACACACTCAGAACTAAGAGCTACTAAGAGCTTATAAAATATGTTTTGTTAACAACTATCTGATTTGTTTGAACAATGTACTTGTTCCAGCTTCTCAAATGTGAAGATTGGCTGTTTTTATTTTTATTATTATTATTTTTAATTCATTTTCAGGTTTGGACTGTTGGTTGGACAACACACACATTGTGAAGGTGTCACTTTGTGGTTCTGGGTAATTGTGACTACGTTTCTCTCCATTTTCTCTCAAACAATCAATCAAAGTTGATTAAAAAATAATCAGCATATGATCCATAATGGAAATAATGACTAGTTAATAGTTCAAAATGAGCTCAACCTCAACCAGCTACAGCAGTAAAATCCTGCTTTTACATTAATGCATGAGTAATAATAACACGTTAAATACTTTAAGTACTTTTTCCTAATTCTACTTTCATGCTTTTACTAAACAAACACTTTCAATACAGGACTTTCACCTGTAACAGAGTACTTTTATTAAAGTAATGGATCTAACAGAACTTTTACTAAAGTGAAGGATATGAATACTTCTTCCTTCACTGCTTTGGTCACTCAGTTTGTTGTTCACATGTAACAGAAGAGTGTGTGGTGAAGGAAAATAAGGACTAAATATTCCTGTAACCTTTAGATTTTCCGCAAACATTCCAATAAAACGTAGCTGGCAGTGGTTGTTCTTTCCCTCCGTCTCTCTGCGGCCAAGGCCGGCCGCTCTCTGACTGAACGTCACTCTCTCTCTCTCTCTCTCTGTGGGCTCCATCACTCACAAACCTCCCACTTTCCTCCCCCGCCCAGAGAAGGTGAGGAGTGCCAGTTCCTCTTCGCCCAGCCCTGAACTCTGTGCTGACATGCATGCCGTGTTTTGACCGCGGACCACGCGCTGACCACGGCTGCCGGGCAGGTCGGGGGAGTGGCTGCCCTCGTGTTTTCACAGGAGGATGTTCTTTTTTTTCTTTTATTGTTGTTTCAGTGATAATTTAGGTCAGACCTTTTTAGAAACAATTAATTAAACAGGGTGAGGATGTAATTCACTCAACAGCTTCTTCTGTGGCACAAAACATACCCGCCCTATCTCGCCTTTAAGAGCTGCTTATCCACCTTAAATTATTTCAGTGTCACGAATATTAATGCAGACATTTAGTGCTGGTGCAGGCTTTTCAACCCTGCCAAGAATTAAGTTGTGGAAGAAATAATGAATCATGTGAGATGTGGGCAAATTTACCACACTGAATACTGGCACAGAAAATAGTTTGTGCTATTTCTATGTCCAACCATCCAAAAAGAGTTTTTTTTATTTTTTTTTATACAGGGTTTTTTAAAGGGTTTTAAAAATGTATTTAGTTGTCATATTACCCATAATCCACTCCAAAGTATTGTGCATACTTCATCATCAACATACAGTATCTAAACAAATCTAAATATGACCACAAATGATCATGTAAACAACTTTAATATACCTGTAACTGCATATCATATTGTTCCCTGTCTGCCTTTGCCGAGGCATATTCTTCTTCCTCTCTCCTAAATAATCTGGGCTAACCTTGTTTGTTTACAAATCTGTATGGTCGCCTGACTGCTTGTTCCATTACACTTGATTTTCTTCACAATGTCACTGCGTTCCCAGATCTCGGCATGAAACGTATGGAGTACAGTGTTAATATTACAGATAGAAATGATGGCCAAAACTCAACTTCAAAAATTAAAACCAGGTTGTAGGAAACTGGAATTTCACCTAAATGGATAACAAACAAAATAGGTAATCTACATCGAATGAAATTATGCATTTGTTAATTCTGCAAACTTTTTCGGCCACAAGACCATATTTATAATCTATGGAATCACGTGTGTGTGTGTGTGTGTGTGTGTGTGTGTGTGTGTGTGTGTGTGTGTGTGTGTGTGTGTGTGTGTGTGTGTGTGTGTGTGTGTGTATGTGTGCTATATGCACACACTCTGAATAGTCCTATTGTGTTTAATGAATGTAGACAGAGCTGTAACAGCTGGTGTTTTAATGGTGTAAAATATGACTGTGTGTGTGTGTGTGTGTGTGTGTGTGTGTAGTAAGATGGCTCTCACTCATTGTGTTTACAGCACACACAGGATACTAATCATTAGTGTGACCCAGGTCATATGTAACCCTAATACAACTCTATAGCCAGCAGCAGTGAGGAGAGTGAATGTGACTCACATTAGCAATCCTGCAAAACAGGAGAGGGCATTGTGCTTTCAAGTGTTTTGTACAAGTATCACATGTATATGTGAGTGATGACGATAAAGGCAAAAAACAAAGGGCTAGAAGTTAGAAAAGCTGTAGAACTAATTCCCCCGCCCCAAATTAAAAACAAACAGAAAGCATCTCAAGAGACCAAAAAACCTACAACATAATTGTACATAAATCCCATTACGGCCTCAGGGTCTTAAGATAGAGCTTCATAAATTGTGCTGCATGTGATCCATCCTATCTCTTTAACGTGTGTATTATGGGGGGAGTATTTTTTTAAATGGAAGTACGGAAAAGGAAATATGTGCACGATTTATGAGGAGAGAAAATTAATCCAGTGCATAAAAAGCTTTAAAATGAGCACAAATTAAATCATTTTGAACCAGACGTCATGTTCATTTCCACTTATTCAATTTCCCCTTTCTTGCTTCTTCTTTGTCTTCCTTGTCTGTCTTTAATACGGGTCAATGGTTCCCTTCTTGACTTCTCGTCCAACGCCACCGACCATATGTGAACCATTGAGGTCAGGTCAGATTATTAAGAGTCGAGTTTTCCGACTTCCCCTTCCCTCTCCTTTGTGAGCCGTTGCACCCCTATTTGAGGGGGATGGGGAATTATATCGCAAGCCATAATCTCACTGGTTCATCATTAAAATATGTGGTATGGTTACATAAGAAATTAATTATTCCAAATATAGGCAGTTTAAAACATGGCAACCGTATTGTCAATTTCGGCAACCAAAAGCTGATGCCTGGTTGCCAATCCGGCAACCACTTTAATTAGTTAGCGTTGAGCCTTGACATCAACAACATTTATCTGTGCAAGAAAGCACTTCGGTGGAGGCAACGCGCTGCGTGGCGGCCATTGACCCTTACTTATACATTTACTCTCGTGTTTTTGGTTTTGGATAAGGGCTAAAAAAGCTGATGCCACCCTCCAAACTCTTAATGCACGTATCAGCATGTGGACAAATCTGAAGCTTGCCTAGTTACAGTTACTAAGCTAGGATTGGACAATCACTTTAAACGGCCAATTAAATGTGCAACAAATGGTCTTTGACCGACTGACTGGTTGTTTGTCGTCAAGTGTCGCCTTTGGTGAGTACAGTTAAATTAAACTTTTGGCTCATTAGTTTCCCAACACTGTGCCAACCAATGGCAGGCAGGAAAGAGTTTGTGATTGTTTGCCAGCGCAGTCACAGCCAATTACAGGACTCAAAAAGGAGAGGCATTAATCAAATCTTGAGCACGGTGGCAGACATCAGATTGCAGGGGGCTGCAAAACAAATATGTCACTGTTAGTGAGGCCATACAGCAGGCATTTAGGGGATTGCATTAAGTCGATGGCTCAGCTGAATAGCGAGCTAAGCTAATGTGGAACAGGGGCCTCTGGAAACTATTTGCTTGACATGGTGGGAGGCGAAGGAGAAGAGTGTGGAGGAATGAAGCTGCCATCATTCTCCCATCCCTCATTTTCTATCTCTTATTAATTCCTTCTGTCTATTTATCCACCTTTTTGTCTTTTTTTTTTATTTAAGCCGACAAGCTGAACTGGAGGGCGTGGGATGGCCAGTGGGGGAATAAGGATGAGAGAATGGTGTAAGAAGGGAGGAGACAGATGAAATGAGATAAAGACGAGCAGCAGGGTGAGCTGCAATGAAAAAACAAGAATGTAGAATGGTTGGTCGAAGAGAGGAAACAAAGAGCGATCCAGTGTTGAGTAAAAAACAGAGCTGGAGGGATTAAAAGGTTTGTCTCATGCACGCTGAACTTCATTGCTAGATTGTATGAAAATAGTGTTTTGTGATGAACATCAAAAGGATATTGATATAAATGAATGCATCAGAACGAGAGATGCCATCTTTTTTACTGATACCTGATGCTTATGTTACCCATAATGCAACCCAAACGGCAACAGTTCATTTCAGTTTAGTTTGGAGATTCCGTTGTGTTATGCTAGTAGTGGCTAATGTAGCTTTAAGCCGCTAGCCTCAAGCAGCGTTAAGATAGCTTTGTGCCTAAGTGACAAATGCAGGACAACAATTTTTGTAATTGAGTGAAAGCTATGGTGCGAAAACGGTCTCATAAGTATTTGCAACTTGTAAAACACAATGCACAAATGAATGCAGAGTGATTTGTATCTGTAAATCTGTGTTGTATCTGTGCCTCTAATTTGTGACTTGTGAAACACAGTTCTTGGTAAGACACCATAACAAACTAACAAACTCACCAACCGTAATAACCTCCAACAATATCAGGTCATGCTGTACACTGGTGGCAACAGGGATGTTAGACTAGCATGCAGTTTACAGTAACCTGCCCTCTACATATAGAGCTTATTGGACTTATCAGTGTTGTAATGAAACTGTAAGTCCTTAATGAAGCTGGTGACAGTGACATCACCTTGATGACATACAGTACAGGGACGGCAAGAGATGAGTCAAAGCGGGAGTTTATGGGTCAATAGCTGTCACATCTCAGGAGTCCTCTGATCCGTAAAGCTGCCTGCTTGAAAAGATTATGACTGAACTGTGGGTGTTGGGCTACTGTGACTATACTGTGTGTGTGTGTGTGTGTGTGTGTGTGTGTGTGTGTGTGTGTGTGTGTGTGTGTGTGTGTGTGTGTGTGTGTGTGTGTGTGTGTGTGTGTGTGTGTGTGTGTGTGTGTGTGTGTGTGTGTGTGTGTGTGTGTGTGTGTGTGTGTGTGTGTGTGTGTGCGCAAAAAAGAATAAATTACAGGGTAATGATATTAAAAGCACAAAGTCGTTTAGATGCCAAGTTAAGACACAATAAATCCAGTCATGGCTTCTACAGCCTGTCCCCACACTGGGTAATTAAATTAGATTTATAAGCCATATTACATCAGTGCTAGATACTTCATCCACCCTCAGCTCCTGCACCGTCCCTCCATTTTGGCCCGCTTTATTAGACGACCTGACAGCCGGCAAAAAATATGGAGGAATGTTTCAAGTCCCGGGCTGCGAGTGCACTGCACAAGGCACTCTGTCTTTCGCTGGTGACAGTCGTGTCCACTGATAATATATTAGGCGCTCCACTTCTCTGCAGAGCGGGGTAGTGGCAAGGGCTGTGGCCACGACGAGCTTTATCATCATCCACAGTCCCTGTTAGCACTAGGGCTGGGTATCGCCAATAATTTCCCAGTTCGATTCCGATTCACAAGGTCAGGATTCGATTACATTTCCGCTTCAATATCAATTAGGTTAGGGAAAATTCAGTTACAATACCAATTTTACTTGAATATGAAAGAGATTCTCAGAGAATGTATGCTGTAAATTGTAGAAGCAAGAAGCAACCCTCAGATATTTTGCTAATGCACCAGGTTAATGTTTCCATTAAGAATTGACCCCCAATAAAAGTGTGTGGGGGGTTATGCATCCATGATCAAAAGGCACATCATTAAAAGATTGATTTAGGGATTTAATTAATCAATATCCAATCACTCAAACCCAGCCCTAGTTGGCTCTGCGGCCGCTGCTTCCTCCACCTCTTCCCACACAGCTTCCCCCTTCAATGGGATACTTTGAGTAGCTGTTTTGGAGTTTTTGTAGGACCGATACTGATTTTCCAGAGCTGATACTGATACCGATTTAGTCATTAATGAAACCAATAACCGATATTAGGAACAGATATGCATTTACAGTAGGGGTGGCACGGTTCACAAAACCCACGGTTCGGTTCGTATCACGGTTTTAGGGTCACGGTTTTCGGTTCTGTACGGTTCTTGTTATTTTTTCTTTTAAATTTTTAAAGGTCCTATGACATGCTGCTTTTTGGATGCTTTATATAGACCTTAGCGGTCCCCTAATACTGTATCTGAAGTCTCTTTTATATAGACCTTAGTGGTCCCCTAATACTGTATCTGAAGTCTCTTTTATATAGACCTTAGTGGTCCCCTAATACTGTATCTGAAGTCTCTTTTATATAGACCTTAGTGGTCCCCTAATACTGTATCTGAAGTCTCTTTTATATAGACCTTAGTGGTCCCCTAATACTGTATCTGAAGTCTCTTTCCAGATATTCAGCCTTGGTGCAGAATTGCAGCCACTAGAGCCAGTCCCACAATGAGCTTCCCTTAGGATGTGCCATTTCTGTGTGACGCTAATCTGTATTGTCTCCCAAAAATTAAAACCGGCAGCTGATTGGACGAACGCGTCACGTGGGTCTGTTTTCTCCGGAAAGTCAAGGACAGACTGTCATGGCGGCTTGTTCAGAATATGATCTCATATTGTACTAAAATAGTTCACTGAAACGTGTTTCTGAAAACATTTTAAGAGCGAAATAGGCCGTGCAGTTGCTGAATCTGTCTTCATTTCAGATCGACAAAGGTTAGTTTAAAAGCTTTTCGTCAGATTTTGAGAGACTCTAGTCACGCTCATTCCGCTCCCCGTTTCAGGGTTAGCACTCCACCAATCAGATGGGTCATTAGAGTCCGACTGCCCCGCTGATTATACATGTCAAATCGGCCAAAATGAAGGCCAACGGCCCCTCAGACTGACGACGGCACAGAACACGCCGAACAGACTCAAGTCACGGACCTCGCCAGACTGTCCAACGGCCGATTATCGGCTTAGTGTGTCAGCGCCTAAGGAGCATTTCTATAAGACTATTGCAGCAATCTCAGAGTTGTCTATCTCCGAATCAGGGCAAATAGAACCATAATCTTCATGGTTAGATACCACTAAAAGGCAAGTAAAACAAATTGTAATTTGGGTGAACCAACCTTTCAAAGTAGAGAGCAGGTTATGTCAATCATAAAACAAACAAACATGCATCGAGATAAAAGGATGAATATTACAATCAGTGGAAGGATTGTGGGCAGAAAATAGCAGAAACATCATTATCATTATTATTATTATTATTATTATTATTATTATTATTATTGATAAAAATCGTGTGTGTGGGAGGACACTTATCTGCATCAGTTAGGAAACTTCACTGGATCTGATGTCAATATTTGAAATTTTTACTTTTGAATTTTTTTTAAGTTAAATAGTAAACAAAGGGGGGGAAAAGGCCAGATAAAGTGAAAGCAGCGGATGGAGGATAATAGAGACTGGAGTTCATCCTTGTGTGGTTGATTTTAATGAGCCGTGGCACTTTTATTATCATTATTAATTAACAGTTTTCAACCAGAGGGTTGTGATCAATAAGGTGGAGTGAAACAAATTCCAATGGGCCATTGGAATCAATCAGAAAGAGTTTTTATCTACATAACTGCCACTAAGCTCCGGTCGTTAGGGCTCACAGTAGGAGATGAGAGATTTGCCGCATTTTTAATTGGAACGACATAACTGAGACGCCATTTTTCTTCCTCTTCTGCTCTCTCCTAATCTCTGAAATTGTTCGCTCTTTCTTTGTTTCCCCTGTATTAGTAATTTTCCACCAGCTTCTTCCTAATAGGCACGTGTGTGGTGTATTTCACCATGCAACACACCACACACGTGTACACGCTCACACTATAGTCCTTCTCACCTCTTAATCAGACAACCATTAAAATGGGATTAGAGACTATCTGCCGAAATTCCACATTTCCAAGCGGGAGATGTTTTCCTTGTTTACTAAGCTGTGATTTTCCTCTTTTGGAAAGCGACACAATCCTTTACACTTGACAAGATGAGAGCTTTAAGGCTCTTATATACTAGACGCAGCCCAGCTGGTGCGTGCAAATGTGACATCATGGGATCGCCGGGACTATTCATACCCACGCTGGTGGTCGCGACACTAGCTGCAGTCTTCTCCTGAACAGCAGTTACGCTAATGAGCAAATGCTACCGACATTGCTCTTTCTATGGACAAGAAGAAGAAGAAAAAGGTAAACAACGGAAGAACTGGCAGCGGCCGTCAATGCTTCGATTTGATTCGATGACCTACTTCGTCGGATCAAGCCTTTCATTCACCATAAAAGATCTCATCTCAACCCAGGAAGTTTACAAGAGAGACTTGGAGTCACTCTGAGAGTCCTGGTATCCGGTGCGCCATGCGTGACCTCTGCTCGCGTGCTATAAATCGGGGGCGCCGGCAGGATATTACGCCATTTTGACGTCACGATGGCGCGCGCCACCTTGGATGCGGATAGTATATAGGAGCCTTTAGGCCATTGAGACCACGTTGCTTTACCACTGAACTGTGTCTATATCTGGAGATTGTAGGTATCGTATTGTAAAGTCTGAACTGCTGAAGCTCTCTATTATGCAAAAAAAAATCACTGCTGTTGTTGAGTTATTATAACTTAATATTTTCTATTTTTCAAAAGAGGATCAATCGGTTTATCTGACATTTTTGTGACATAAAGTGTCTTAAGATTTAAGCCTCTGTATTGGCTTTCCCACCACTTTGATCCAGTCTGAAACATCTCAACAACTATTTGATGGATTGACATAACATTTGGTTCAGATATTTATTTTCCCATATTCATGCATTGTAAGAATTTTGGCTTGATGCCTTAACTTTTCATCTCGTGCCATCATCGGGTCAAAATGTTCATGTTTTTAACCAAGCACCGTTAGTCTCGCTCTACTTTGTGACTTTCTAATTAGCAAATGTTAGCATTTTAAAATGCTAAACTAAGATGGTGAAAGTCAACAAGTTAACACGTTGTCATTGAGAGCATGTTAGCATGCTTTCATTAGCAATTAGCTCAAAGCAATGCAGTGTCAAAATACAGCCTCATAGAGCTGCTAGCATGGCTGTAGACTCTTGTCTTCACTTTTTTTTTAAACAAGCCCACATTGTTTACTTACTGTTGGTTATTTAAGACTTTCTGTCCCTTTACAAAGTTTAATATCTGTGCGGACCCATCTTATTGTTAGGTTTGTTTTCCACTTAGGAAGTAGAATCTTCCAACGCTGGCCCTGTCGCCAACTAGATGTAACTTTTTTAATTAAATTGCTATTGCGAATGATTTTTAGGCCCACGCAGATATTGCACATATTGTACATTACCAATAAGAGGGCCCTATTGCTTGAGAAAAATAATGAAAACATATATTTCTTCTTTTTGCTTATCAAAATTCCACAAGCAAAAACCAGCATTGAGGATATTTATACTGATTTCATTGCACAAACTGTTTTTAATTTCACTTTAAACTTAAGAAAATAATGTGATCACCTCTCTTCCTGTATTCCCTTTCTCCCCTCGTCTTTTTTCTCCTTCCTCCTCTCCTCTCATGGCAGTCAGCAGTGGAGGGCTACTTAGCACACAGCAGTTAATACCTGTCTAATTTATTAGCCTCCTGCCCCAGCCCTGAAGGGCCATTAGCAACACACACTGACACAGCACACCGGCCTGTGTCGTAATTTATTGTCTTATTACAGTGCTGCAGCGGCTTCAATTAATTATCCATTAAAGCGCTGCTGTCCCAGGATTTATGGAGGGGGCTGTTGGGGCTGTGGGAGAGGAATGAGAGGGAGAGTGGGTAGATGTGATGAATAATAAGAGGAGGAAATATATGGGAGAGGATGAAAGATGGATAGTTTTTATTTTTTTTTTGTTGGATGTGCTTTGGGTTGAAGTTGGGATAAAAATAAAGTTGGCTAAAAAACGCTTTAAATAAAAGCAACAGCCGCAGAGTCTGCAAATCAAATGCTGTTCTTCTTGTAAACAAATATTGTTTAATTTGTGAGATTATAAATCATATTCAAGGCTGAAATATAATCTTTGCTAACACTTTAATTTCCAGAAGGTAATGCATCATTTATTGTACAAACCCAGGCTAGTCTCCGCACTCACAGCTCTAACATAGAAAAGAAGGATATTTATAAAGAACAAAAAAATAAAATAAAAACTGTTGAGGAGGGCACTGGCTACTGTGGGAATTAACATCATTACAGTTACTGCTTGAGCTAAATGAATATGTTCATAGATATCAATAAACACAGCCATAAAACTCAGTCTGTGGGCAGGTTAATAGGAAGAGTCTAGCCTCCAGAAGATTATATAGTGATGGGAGAAGTGAATGAATAAAAAAATTAATAAACATGAATAAAAGCTGCTCCACTATGTACTTAAGTAAAAGTACATAAGTACTATGTAGTTAAAGCTGCACTAATCAATATTTTGAGTGTAATGTGAAAGGTGTCGCTGATAGTGAGGAGCCCACAGAGAACTATCAACAGTCTCAGCTTTACGCAGCGTTTTAGCGTCTTTTAGCCAGTTGTTTTGGTTGTTACGTACCACAACTTTACAGTTATACAGTCCCTCCAATAAATATATAAAATACGGATATTAGTTTGATCCGGTTTTATTGGAGCTTGACTCATGCTAGGGACTAAAAGTGAGATATATCTCAGCCTCTGCTGCTTCGATTTGTACCATTTTTAGAATCAGTTTCTTGTGCTTTCAACTTTGTGGAGATGCAGTACATTGCTGGAGTCCACTGTTCTTAAAGTATCCGATGTAAAAAAAAAAAAAAAAAAAAAGTTCTACTGTTACATCATAAGTACCCCGACACTGTACTTGAGTAAATGTACCTCTTTGAATATCCACTTTTACACAAAGTGCAGTTTTCTCAAAATAAGTCACACTATATGATTCATGTTCACTTAAATACAGTACAGCATAGAGCAGACTTATTGTACTGTATATACCTCTGCTGTGCACAAAAATAGAAACACTACCGTCCTCAAAACCTGCATACATCAGGCAAAATCTCCTGCTCCCCCCCCCCACCATTTCTACCTCCACCGCTAACCAACATCTTCCACCCAAACACAATTTGTACAGAAAACAAAGTGTTTTCCTGCGCTGACAGGGAGAATGGATTACTTCCATTACGCTCTACAAGAAACACATTCTGTTGAGATGAAAGGGTTGTAAATTATTGCAGAAGGAGCCGCTGCTAACAAGTCTGGCGATCCGGAGCTAATGGGGTTCACATTCACTTAATGCATCCCAGCAATGTGACAAATCAAATGCACCCAAATGAGCATCATCATCACCTTAGATCTACAGTAATCCCTACTAACCTGAAATTACAACGTAATTGAATTAAACGGAAATAATACCACCTAAAAATGAACATGAACATGTGCTTTGTTTTTGTTTTATTTTATTTTACAGGGTCCACCTTCCTTTGTCCTTCTGAGGAAGAAGAAGTGAATGATTGACAGGACAAATCACAGTGGGCCTTTGGGTGACGGGTGAACTTGGCAGCACGTCGTCAACAGTACATCGCTGTGTCAGGATGTGTCGGCTGGCTGACTCACCATGGCAACTGCTGAGTGACAGGCGTAGCAGGTGAGACTGAGCTGAAGCAACCATGCCAGCTCCTCCCCCACTCTCACAACACTCACATATGCGCATACACACATTTTTTAAATGGTTGAGCGACTCATTGCCAGAAAAATAAGTGCACACCAGGACTTAAACAGCCTAATTTGGATTCTGCCCTATCAACAAAGTTATTATGTAGCATCCTCTGTGGACCATGAATGCCTGTAGAAAGTTTCATGGCGATACTTTTGACAGTTGTTGTTGTTATATTTCAGTCTGGACCAAAGTGGTAGACAGACCGACCAGACCAGTTTAATCTTTAGTGCTTATTAGCAAATATTAGCAACACGCTAAACAAACAATGTGTTAGCATTTAGCTAAAAGCACCACTGTGCATACGTACTGCCTAAAGGCTGGTTTATAGGAGTATGAAGGTTCTACTCAGAGCATGCACTGTAGCCTACGTAGTGGCCTACGCCGTTGTGAGGATTTATACTTGTGCGCTTGTGTGTCTGCATTATTCTAGCGTATCTCTCAGAGAATAGCAGGGCCAGTTGTGTGTGTGTGTGTTTGTGTGTGTGTGTGTGTGGTGTGTGTGTGTGTGTGTGTGTGTGTGTGTGTGTGTGTGTGTGTGTGCGCAGAGTGTAATAGAGCGAGCGAGTGATGGTACGTGTCCATATACGAATTGTTTTCACAGATGGGATCGCCCCGCTTCCCAGCATTGCACGCTAGTGGGCTTGCCACCAGTTTCTCTTCACTGACCACTGACAAGCAAAGAAAACCGTCTACACCCTCCTACAACTGCGATGGCTGCAGCTGATTGGACGAATGCGTCACGTGGGTCTGGCTGCTCTCGAATTTCAAAACCGTCCATAATGCGATCTCGTATTTTTACGAAAATACTACACGAAACATGTTTCTGAAAAGATTTAAAGGCGAGAAATAGGCCATGCAGTTGCTAACTCTGTCTGTATTTCAGATTGACAAAGTTCAGTCTAAAAGATTTTCGTCAGCTTTTGAGAGGCG